>NC_085022.1:17329317-17411426 GCF_963692335.1 Osmerus eperlanus | reverse complement strand
TTCGGTTTGGTGTTCCCCTTTGATGTAATCTGAGAGAGAGAGAGAGAGAGAGAGAGAGAGAGAGAGAGAGAGAGAGAGAGAGAGGGAGAGAGAGAGAGAGAGAGAGAGAGATAATTTTGCTTCAATAATTGTGAAAATATTAGTCTTTGTCTCTGAGTTAAAGTATGCACATTCCACAGAGATGTAATACAAATTATTCCTCCGACTCAATAGTACATGCATACTGTTTATCCATGTACAACAACCACATTTAAATCTGTCTGCACAAGCATGCATCCCCCTTATCCATATTCTCACTTGAATAATATGTAGAGAATGTACATCAAAATACCAAACCCGTAGATTGGTATAATCTGTCCAGCCAGGTTGGATTTCCCTCCAGTTCCTGCACCTGTGCCTCCTCCCTTAGCCCTAGCTACGGCCTCAGTGTTGTGGCTCCTGGAGAACTGGGACCCCAAAGTGCTCTGTCCTTGGCTGTCCGGAGCCATTTGCCGATGCACCATTGGTGGAAAGCGTCCTGGACTACCTAACAGGATATTGACATGATTAACTGAGTAGTTGCCATACACATGAATTACTTCCATTGATTCCCATTGTCTAAAGTTTTATAAACAAAACAGTGGATAAATCAACTACTGCAATGACTGATTGGCTTCATGATATGCATACAATTTAAATATGATATAATATGCTACTACAGAAAGCCATGTGTTGCATTTAAAATGCTGTTATGTGATATAAAAGGTGAGGCTTTGATGCGAGCGCCTTCAACAGGAATGTACGTTTACTGCAAGGACCAGACAATTAAACTCGACGACGACGCAATAATCTATGGTTAAGATGGGGAAGGAACATTTCCTTTTATTCATTTAGCTTATTGTTTTATCCAAAGCAAAATACACATATTTCATAGGCTACAGTCGGTCCATCTGATAATCCGGGACTAGATATAAAAAAACATCCACCGCGCAGCAGTAACATCACCCCAAATGCTGACGATAGGACAGTGCAATAACAACATCCTATACAACATTAACAAATGAAAGCGTCCATGGCTAGTTATTTAACAAATTGCAATAGTTAGAAAAGACAGGCAAAACAATACCTTCAGTGTGTGCAGCATCCTTCTTCCCACGGGACAACAGCATTTTAGGAAGAAGTAAAGCAACGCATAGCACGAGACAAGTCGCCAGCGTCACTTTCTGAAATGTTGACATCGACATTTTTTATGCATAAAATATCCTTGACAGACAACCGTAAAATACCAACAACTAAAATATGTTATTCCATATGAAACGATGTCAGGTGGATGATGTGCGCGTCACCCTTGTAGGCACTTCCTTGTTCACTGAAACTGAAAACGGAAGTGCAGTTTCTATTTCAGTACAGTACCAGTAGATGACACTGCACTAATGCACAACGCTGCAAAATAATTATGTTCTTTGGTTTTAATGAAGTTTCCTTTTCAATGTTTGATCGGATTGCATAGAAAACCACCATTTCACATGTATTTGTACTCAATTGGAAATAAATTACTGCGTTCAGCCCCTTTACTATGGTTTTTGGGACGTTTATGCTAGTCTCAGGTATCAAGTGATGTATCAAATCCTGATCAAGTTGACGGTTGCCATTAGATTAAACCCAGATGAGCTGTGGACTTGCAGCTTTGTTTTTGGCCACTTCAATTAAGGTTTGCTAGCTGAGGTTAAGACATAAGGAGTGGAGTACAGGGTGTTTTTTTCCATTTCTTCAGACAAGCTCAGTAAAACAGCTGCTATGCAATACTGTCAGAGTTAGAATTAACTACCAAAGTTGGCAAAAGTATGTGAAAAAAAGTGTTTCCTGTGCAATATTCTTTATTCTCACTCAGTAAGTAAATGTAATTCAGCAGGCAGTGGTCCAGTCTCTCTTTCAGTTGCCAATAGGCAAACTACAGGGTTTTTGCACCCACCAGATTTCACACATACTTTTCATTATCATCAAAATAAATTGTTAGATCAATTCAGAGTCTATTTCATCCAGTTAAGAGTCAACTCTACTCAATCCATCAACTTCTATAAAGTAAAAAAATAACAGACATTTGTACAGATATTGAACACAATGATACATCTTAGCAATTCACTTCACGGAGCATGGAGTCCAGAGTCTGAAAACAGCAATATAAATTGCTGTATATCTGTGGCTTTTCTGTGCATTTTAGCACTAACGCTGAACATAGGTTCATTGAGATGAGCCTGGTATCTGACCAGCAGAGAGCAGAAGCATTCACTGAACTTGTTTCTCATCGTTTCCTTTCCAATTCCCTCCTTCATAGTCCAGCTGGCAAAGTATCATGTTGTCCTTGAAGAAAAACTTGTCCCCCACACAAAATCTGTAAAAGGGAAAACACAAGGGCTTCTAAATGTAATGAATCAGTTACAAATATGTCCAGTCTTGGTTAGGTTGAGTATTGTGATTCTGTGAAAACACTGAAGACAAAACATAGGCCATTGTTGTCGATCCATGGGTTGAAAGTAAAGTATATGTAGCCTAGTTGCTTGTTCAGGGCAAAAATTGAGCTACTGTAGCTCCTTGCTACGTCAGAAGTGAAAATAATCGATTTCAATCAGCTAATTGCTCTGCCTAATCTTACCTCTGGCGGCAGAGCTGGCAGGCAAAGCAGTCTAAATGGTAGACATTCTCCTTGGCTCTCATCACCATCTCAAAGGCAGGGATCAGCTTACTGCATGCTGCACAGTTCCCTGTCAAGCCAAAGAGCCTTGAGAGAGAGAGAGAGGGAGAGAGATAGAGAGAGAGATAGAGAGAGCAGTGGGTCAGGTGCTATACAAGTACCCCTTGTTTGCCTTAAGTAAAACATAAAATACAAGAAACCTTGGTGAACTTAAGATACAACATTTGATGTTTTAGTAGAGTTTCTGTATAAACCATGCAAATGTATGGTGAGCACTATCTAGCCTACTTAAGTCTTGACATGGATGAGATTTGTGCAAGGGAGATCAGACTTTGACCAAGAGTAAATCAGGATTTCTGATGACAAATGACATTGTCATTAACACGTAACAAACAAGAGCATAAAAGCAAGCAAGCCGTAACGTACAGAATGTTCTGACCAGCCTTGGTATGTGTCTGGTGTTTCTGCTTAAGGAGGCTACGAGCCTGATGCTAATTCTTTACTAATGGTCCAATTAAAATAAATCACATGGTTTTAATCCCTCTCTTCAAAGGCTTTCAGCCTGAAGGTTATGATGATGAGGAAAACAGGAGGCAATTTAACCAATTAAACTGTCAAAAGGGTTTTCCCCCTCTAAACCAGTGCAGCTAATGAGAGACTTAGTCTCAACCAAATCCAGCTGGATTTTAACACAAGACTTGCACATGGGTGTAGTAGTGTGGAGAAAACATTAAGCAGATTGAATTGTCAGCGAGACCATATCTCCATGTTAGCCAACTGATATGATACAACATCTCAATGCAACTACTAGGTCTTGTGTGAAAAGTAATGAGTGAATAGCCCCCAATAACAAATAGAAATCTCTGTTGAATGCGTTTAGAGAGCATATTGGGGATTGGGACATGGGGGTTCCTCTTAATCGTACCTGAGGTAATCTCGCCGGCAGAGGATCAGGTTGGCTTTTGTGTAGAGAGTGGAGCCTTCCTCACCCAGGCGACAGTCACAGCAGGCACACTTGAGACAGTCTTCATGCCAGTATCTGCCTATAGCCTGGAGCATGAAGCGGTCCTTGATCCCCCTCTTGCAGCCGGCACAGCCCTTAGGCTTTCCATCTGCATTAAAATACATTACTTGTATTACTGGAAAACACAGAGGACCATAGTGGGGCAGGCACACAGATGTCTAATCTTTGGCCCAAACATTTTCTGAGGCTTAATGCAGAAGATGATTGCCAATGGCCAGTAATTATCAGCTGTCCCAAGCAATGTGGTATTACCCTGAAATCAAAGTAAACCTATTCTGTACTCATGTTTTTGTGTTCTATAAATACAAGAGCTGATTAAGTTTGGTATACTTTTCATTAAGTCCAACAACATAACGTTACAACGTTAGACTCATACCTCATGCCATTCAGTGGACAGAATTGAAGAAAAAGCTATTCGAGCACTCACTGTCCTCGTTGTCCAATACCATCGTTCTGGATATAAAACAATCCTATTCGACGAGACCTTAACGCAGTTCGAACACTTCTCTTCTTGACGCTGGAACGCAAAGCCGAATTTTTAAGGTTGTTATTAACTTCATATGGTTTTTAATGTTGACTTATTTGGAACCCTTGTAAACCACCATATATCCATAATTACTTTCTCTCTCCCAGCGTTTTCAAACTAAATTGATCAAACCTCGCGTGCTTAAAAATGATCAGTTGGTTGTCCTTTTGCTTGCCTTGTATGCCAGTGAAGCGTGGTCCCGCCTTTTGTGTGTACTGTAGTGTTGAAAGTCTGGCAAAAATGCACCGTAAAACTGTCAACGGTGCCTAACACTATGTTCATTCTACAAAGTCATCATGCTCCGGTCTGATGAGTGGCACCTCCCTTCTTTGAATCAATTATTCAATAGTCACACTCCACTCGGTCTGTTCCTGGGGTCTTTTAGAATGAACTTATTGAACTCCAACCGCAGCAATTATCCTCTGGTACTCTTGTCATGTGTGAGATGTGTGTGTGTGGGTGAGTGCGTACGTGTGTGTTTGTGTGTGTGGGTGTGTATATATTTTGCGTTCAACCCAACCACTGCAACCCCCTCTTCATCACACTATAGACTATTTTCCCCAAATCACCAGGCTCAGCTACAAAGCTCAGACCATTTCTTTAAATTATACTTATCTACTTACCCAAATACTTTACTATGCATTATCTCCCTTTAATATGTGAATTACGCCTACTATGACAAGCATGACATATTGCTTACCTGACATGACATGCATTTATTTGTAACACATGGCTGTCAATTAGTTTATTTATTGATGCTAATTAAATACATGTAAGCTTTATGTTGCTTTAGATCCAAGTTTACATTGGAAGATACCTGTGGTTTGTGTCTGATGAAATTGGTAGCTTTCTTTCTCATTTGCTGATGAGTCAAGTTGTGTTCTTATTTCAAGGCTTGACATGAAGGTGTCTGAGTCTTGCATGTGTCGTGTAGCAAGAAGTTTATTTTCACTTGGAGTGCTTTTCAGTTTTGTCATTTAGGATAGATTGTATGTTGGTAGGGCTTTCCACACCTCCTTAACCATAGTTGACAATAACATTACCATTGAAATTCATTGTTTTATTGTGCTCAATGGTTCTGAAACAGAAGATACTTTGTCTTTTGATTATAGATATGGGTTTCTAACGTCTTGAGTTGTAATGAGATGTTGAGACATGCGGTCAGTGACAAACAACAAGGAACTTATCAGCTTTTCCCATTGTGTGGAAGACTTAGACATCTGGGGACATCTAGTGGGGCAATAGGGTGACGTTTGTCAAAAAATCTAATTGTAATATATATCCAATGTCAGATTTTAGTCTCTAGGTCATGTTCTAAAACAGAACATTTTAAGGTGATCAGATTTGACTTTATTTCCTCTGGAACAGATCACTTTTGTACTGCATTTACAAACGTAAATTGTGTTTACACGGCATAAATAGAAAGTGGCATTACTATTTCAAAAGTGATTGTGGTTTCATGCAAACATGACTCTCCTGAATACTCTAATCAATGCTACAACGATACCAAGGAGATAGGAAAAACATATATGTGTATTCCACGTGCTTATATTTAGCTTCGACTAACCAATTTTTGGTGTGATTATTTGTATGGGATGCTCATATTTCAACTTATTATCACATTAAAAAAATAAAGGTCTATGTGAGCTTTACCATATACAGCTAGAAAGAAAACAAATCTACGTAGGTCCCGCTACACGTTTTGACTTTATTACCCTCACTTACCAAGCTGATTGCTTGACAGTCTAACTGTCAGTCAGTCACAGTCTCTGATGCTACACAGACTTCCTTCTTTTTCCAAAGACATTGTTGATGAGCTTGGCCATAGACTTGGAGCCGCTGTAGTGGCGCCGGTCAGCAGCACGGTATTTGTGGTGCACCATTACCCTGCGAATGAGGCCAGTAAAAAGGTTGACGATGTCTTGGTAGCTCTCAGCTGCAGACACCTCTTGGAAGTAGCAGTGGTTCTCCTGCGCCAGGCATTGTCCCTCCTCCTCGTACACTTGTCTGGCATGGCACAAGTCCTGCTTGTTTCCCACCAGGCACACTGGCACATCCACCTCTCTGATTGAGAAGGGGACAGTTTACCAGCTTAACATGGTAATCTCCAGAAATACCAAATTGACTATAAAGCTAATTCAAACCTACCAGCTGCAGTTGATAGTTTGTCTATAGGTATCATGGAGAACATGGGCTTTCATTAACTGGCAGAGCGCTCCAGACAAACTGGCAAGAGACTGTATGGCAGCTGTTTAGTAGGATCACATCACATCCCTATAAAATATTCCACGGCATGAGAACTTGTTTTGGAATCTTTTTATGTTATGGCATACAGAAAAGGATTGTTTTGGGTTGAGTTCATCAAGCTACCTAATTAATCCAAGCAAGCCTTGGGGTTTTGAACCCCAGTCAATATTTTTTCCAGAATCCATGTTCACCACAAACCTTGACTTTGAATCCCGGGTATATTTATTATTGAAATAAAACTCAAATTTTGATCAGACGAGCACTCACCCCCAACTGTTCTCCACGTGTACGTCTTTTATCTGCCCCAGGATGTTCTTGGCGTTGATAAAAGAATTTCGGTCATTGATATTGTAGACCACCATAAAGCCATCAGCCCAGTCCACCGGCTTTTCCAGGACACACCTGGCCTCTGTGCTCTGAGTCACACCACAGGTAGCACATGTTAGCAGTCATAGGTAGTGGCTCAAGATCATTGGTTGACTATACCTTGCCCCCTGCCATTTTTACAATTGTCTTTTGGTTTAATTCTGCTTCAGAGAGACATGAAAAAGCCACCACGAGACTCTCCTGCCTCAATATAATTCTCAAAAAAAGACCATGGGCCATAGCACATTTTGGAACTCTTGGAAACAAGTGCCTTAAAAAAAACAAAAAAAAAACATTCTTTAGGCTCTGTTCTTCTTTATTTTACGAACAGGCCACTGTAAAGGACAGAGGTGAAAGCATTCACCGTAGCCTTCCTTTAAGGTCCTGATTTATATTAAGCACTGTGGAGAAAAACAATTCCAAAGCCTTTTCTTCTTGGCCGTAGGGTTTCTAATAAAGCCGAACTTGGCAATAAAGCCTTCTCAGGTCTCTGCCCTTCTCGGCTATGCATCAATCAGGTTATATAGCTCTCTCCTTCAAATGCAGACTTATTGGCACAAATCACTCAGGATACACTTGAATCTATTCAAATCCCCAACTTTAAGTGAGTTATGAATGGGGTAGTGGGCATCACAGCAGTGTATTCCACCCAACCCTCTTTCTGCTTGTCTGGGACATGAGATGAGCCAGGTGGAAGAATTAATGTCCAGGCATAGTCATTTATTCTATCATCCAGTGATCTTGAGTGATGTAGTGCATTTGAACCACCTGTATGTACTGTGCATTTAGACTTATGCCATACACAATTTCCAGCCCTTTTAGGTGCACAAAGAGCTAAACTACAGTTTAAAATCGTATAAAAGTAATGTAAATACTAACATTAGGAGAGACTTGGTATAATTATAACACTTTTTAGCTATTCTCAGTTTCTCTACTGAGCGTGTACGCAGTAAATCACATGATTGTGCCCTCCGAATGGAGGAATTACAAGGCTTGGAACTAAGCCATGTAACAACTTCACCTGGTCAACACTGCCTTACCATGCATTTAAGTCAGAATGCCAAAGTAAGTCTATTCTTGTTTTGTTAATTAGTCACTCTTTTGCACATAGGAATTGTACCTGGGAGCATGGGTCATACATCTCCAGGTTCAACTGTCTGCCATCGACAGAAAGTCTTTTGTGGTACAAGGAGTCTATAAAATACAAAGAAAACAGTCAATTGGGTAACTGTGAGAACATGAGTCATTTGTGTCTAATAGTTTGCATATTTGTTAACCAACAAGAGACTCTAGATGACGGGGCATCATGACAAGAACAAACAGATCCCATTACAGTTTCTTTTCCCAGATGGTGGGCATACTCAATGAGTTGAAGTCAGTCCCCCCTGTCAGGCGACTACCTACCCTGCCTCTAAGGTTGGCAAAAAAAAGCACCTACTGGCATTTGAGGCATACTCTCCGATGAAGCGCTTTGTCAGGAACCTTACTAAGACAGCTAGAGGAAAATGGGGCAAAAAAACGTCACTTTAGTATACACATCATTCAGAAGTTAACATGCTAAAATAGGTATCACATGATCCCGCAGACAGAAGGGTTAGGGGTGCCACATTTTACAGGATGGAGGAGTGAAACTGTACCCATGCATGAAAGGGCTGAATGGTTTAACAAATGAGGGATGTTTGCATATTTGGCAACCAAAGCGGTAATTTCTGCTCTCTTTAACTTCTAGGCCGTGAGCACACTATCCTCTCTGTGTGTGCAGTTTAAGGCTGGAGTTATGGGCCTGTGCGGTCACAGCTTTCAATCTCAGTAGAAGACTGGGATGTCATCACACAGTGTGACAACTGCATAGGCTTTTTGTAACATGTAAAAAGATATGTTGAAAGTCAAGGAATTGAAATAGATTGATTTCTTGTTCTTGTTTCATGTGTCTGTTATGCTTTTGTGTACGTGTGTACGTTTGTGTGTGTGTATGTGTCTGCATGTTTACACATCTCCACAGAAACCACCCTGCACTCTGTTCTGTCTGGCACGAAATAGGGATGTCCCACTGTTTTATTGAACACATGCATCAGGGCTCTGTCTCAACAATCTTGGTCTCTGAATACCTATTCAACAGGACACCATGCGGTCACTTTTTATGATCTCCCTCATGTACTGACTTGTCCAGATACAGAGAGGAAACAAATTAGTCACTCATAGGATTGTTTTTGTATGTAGTTCTCTCTGTTTCAAAATGCATTGTTGTTGTATATTAGTATCACCAAAGCGTCTACTTTAGTCTGCAGTATGTGTTCACAAACACCACACATTCATCTTGGGAGACTCATGTATTTCAAGCCATGTGTCAAACAAGTTAAGGTATTGGTTGTGGCCTCTACTTTTACTTTCTACTGACTTAAAAAAAAGAAAGTTAAATACTCTTTAATCTCCTCAGTATACCAACACATCACAACCCCCACAAAAGGATCCATGAAGATCCCCCCCTACTCTCACCCAGCGGATTTCTCCATCTTACATTACATTACACGTAAAGTCTGGTGAATCTCTCACCTGATTTGCCAGCTCCTTTGCTGCCCAGCAGGGCCAGTTTGATGTCATTCATAGTATCTCCTCTGGTCTCTTTCAGGTCTGTCTGTGTTGTGTCTGGTGCCTGACCCTCACATTAATAACATGCTTTTGGTCTGCGAAGAATTGCTGCTTCTCTTTTTAAAGTCAGCCTCGGACTCGCTTGCAAGCTTGCTAGCTCTTTCCCCCCCCCCCCTCTCTCTCTCTCTCTCTCTCTCTCTCTCTCTCTCTCTCTCTCTCTCTCTCTCTCTCTCTCTCTCTCTCTCTCTCTCTCTCTCTCTCTCTCTCTTTCTTTCTCCCTGTCTCACCCTCTCTCTCTTTCTCTGTCCCTCTGTCCCTCTTTCAACTGCCCTCTTATTTCTACTTTTCTCTCTCTGGGGAGTCCCCCAGCCTACAGTAATATGCACTTTTATAGCACTTTTTTAGTCATAGCACTGAGTCAAAGTTCAGAAGGTTGAGGGTCTGATCCCAAACCATAAGGAACAACAAATTGGCCATGCTTAATTTTTCATTTTGATACTTTATTCTGTGCTTGGATCTGCATCAGAAACAGTATATATTATATATTTACATTTAGTCATTTAGTCATATATATATAATATAATACAGTACACGGTGCGTTTGGGATTATACAGTTGGCTATGCCAAAACTACCCAGATGTCCTACTGGATCCAGTCACATTTTATAGTAGCCTACACATGCCAGAAAGCTTTCCTGGCTGTCCTGAAACCTTTAGGTACTTTGGGGCTTTCTTCCCAATGTGAAAAGATCCAAAGCTTCAGGCATAAAACATGGAGCGCACAGTGACATCTAGTGGTTTGCTGAATGTCATTTCGATTTTCTGGTATTTGTTTTCACTTAACGTGTGTGTGTGTGTGTCAATATGCTACAACTAAAAGTTTTAAATATGTCGCAGTGGCACTGGCACCTGCCGGTGGCACCTGCCGTCAAAATTAATTTAGAGCAGGCACATTATTAAATGATGATGTCCCACATGCCATAGTGCAAAGACAACACTGTCAAAGTTTGTTTGTTGGAGTATAGTTTAGGTATATCAATTCAATATTATCTAACGAGATTCACGAATTTCATAGGTCAGAGATATAGGCATGTAATATAAAGCAGAATGTTTAAACTTTCAAGTGCTATACTTTATTATTATAAAAGAAGTATTGTTAATATTATAATGGTTATTGTGGTTGGCGTGCATTCATATTTCTGGGAATAATGTTAGTGATATATTGTTGCAGTTGTATGACAGAGCAGCTAGGGGGAGGGTGAGAGTCAGATCAGACACAGCAACTCCAATTAGTGGCAGAGACCAGGTCAACGCAGACAGACACAGAGACACGCTGAGAAAGACACATCCTAGACGAAGGGTGTTACTAAAAAATAAAAGTCTAAGAACACAGGGGTGAACGAAAAGGAGATACACTTGCTTTCAGTTGTTGTAGAGAGGCGGCCTCTAGCTACAGGGAGTCCGAAATAGAGAGAGTGAGGAGGACATTTAGGCGGTTGAGAAAGAAGAGAGCACGGCAAGAAAAAGGTTATTTTACAGGCACAGACCCTCTCAGCTTATGCTGACATGTCCAACTTTACTGGCACCTGGAAGATGAAGAGCAGTGAGCATTTTGATGAACTTCTCAAAGCTCTTGGTAAGCCCCTTATTTTGTCCTCTCTTTCTGACTATCTTTTCCCTTCCTTAATTTGGTTTCCAGTACCATGCACAACGAGTTATGCCTGCATCAGTTTGAATATCCATCATGTACACTGAAATATCTTTAAAAAAATGATCTGGTCTTGAAAAGACGCACTGAACATTTTTGAAAATGTAACGGACATGGTTTTGTTATAAGAACAGTATACTGACCTGCATGTGGCTGATAATATTGTTCATGTAAAGCTTTTAACTGGGGCAGACATGGGCAACGCCAGACAGGGTGTGTAGACCCCGATAGAATACTCATGTCCCATCTTTTGTTCTTTTTCTCTTTTAGTCTTTACTCATTACTGGGATGCAATGATGAAGGAGAAGTGGGTCACTTGATTATGTTGTGTGCGGGTTATGGCCATGTATGGACTACAATAGACACATTAAGGAATTTAAGGACCCAGGCTTTTCATTTCACTTATTGTTGTTCACCACAAGAATAACCATGGGCGCTGAATGTACATGTGTTGCTATTGTATGACTTTGAGTAGATTCATGAAGTGACCTAATTCTTTTTTTGTTGTAGTTATTCATTATTATCAATTAATTCTTCTTAGATTTTCATATGAAAAGGGTTAAAGTGAGTAGTTTCAAGAGAACCTAATGGTAAACATTTGACCTTTATCAAGACATTCTGATTAAGATGATAGGTATGTGATGTAACCAAATTTATGAATGTAAGTTTAATTGAGGAATTCATAAAGAATGTGTACTATTAATTAATCAATCAATCTGCATTAAATGCCAGTAAATATATTTTCATAATTTAACATTGTCTTGATATACAACATTTATGCATATACACAAATACGTACATTATATACCGTAGATACTGAATATATACTGTTTGTTTCAATGTATACATTCATGAATAGTCCCTGCCAAATGTTCATGTGAGCTGTCTCATTTTCATGTTCAAGACGAAATGATAAAATGAAACTCCTCCAATCATGCCCTTGTTAACCACATCTAAAGTTCAATACATTCCCCTTGTAAACTGTGAGGTCAGTGTTATTGGAGTTTGCACAACACAAAATTACAGGTGACTGACCTAGATATATTCGATTTGAACTGCCAAATAGAGTGCTGTCCAAGTCATTCAATAGCAAGGGGAATAAGATGAAATATTGCTACTGAATATTTCCCAAACAATTCAGAGTGTAATAAAATACTTTTCTCAATGTGTAGTAAGTCATTTTAATTATTCGATTAACCACGTCTCTTTCTGACTTCCCTTTCTTCATACTCCTGTCTAGGTGTGAATGCCATGCTGCGTAAGGTGGCTGGCGCTGCGGCGTCCAAGCCCCACGTAGAGATCCGCCAGACTGGGGAGCAGTTCTACATAAAGACCTCTACCAGCGTGCGCACAACGGAGATCAATTTCCACATCGGCAAGGAATTTGATGAGGAGACTGTTGATGGCAGGAAATGCAAGGTAGTGTTTGTAGGCAACATGATGGAGATCGAGGAGGTGGTGAATGACCAGGGCATTCCACTCGGTTTGATTTGATCTAAACTGAGTAAATTGGTCAATTTATTGGTATGCAGAAACAAGTATGTTACGTGCAGTCACAAAATTGTAATCTGATTAGTATTTTGAATATATATTTATAAATATGTTTTTATAATAGTTGCTGATTTTAGAGTTTTGGAAGACATAAAAAAGTAGAAACAAGCATTTGCAAGACTCCTCCCCAGTATTGGACCCCTGACATTTGATCACAGCTGCACCAAAACATAATAGAATAGTGATCTCAAATAGTCTCATATTCAGCCCTGATTAACTGGCTTGTACTGGAGGGCCTACTAGAGAGGGGCGGGTTTGTGTTTTTGAATGGAGGAGTGAATGGCCTGAATGGCCTGCCCTATGGTTAAAGGGATTACATACTGATCTGTCACTGGCAGAGATGATTATGGTTCACACTGGCACAAGGTTAAAAGCTCTCTTTAATCAGGGGATTTGAATAGATCAGAGAGCCTTTCTCACTTCCAGAGCCTGTCCTGTTTAGCCAGGGATTGATAAGGAGAATCCAGGAAGGGTGTCATCTCTCTTGGGGTATCAAAGTGAAAAAGGGAGATTTAAAAGTGCTTGTTAGAAAGCTTATTTCCAATTGTCAATATGTTTGACCTCAAAATTGTTTTTTGTTTGTGGCGCATCCCTGCATTTCAAGGACGTGAAAGAGCCCAGGGTATGTTTGACACGATGCAAGCCTTTATAAACAATACAAGAACAAATGTATTGGGAGAGGGTGGGGGTGGAGAGAAAATTGAGAATTGTTCGAAAGTTGACTTGGAGAGGAAGGGAGAAAGTAGATAAAAAAGAGAAGAGTGGAGGGAGAGAATGAAAGCAAATCCTTGTAGTCAGTGCCAGAGACTAATGATCGTGGAGAACGGGGCCGTGGCTAATCAACTTTCTGTGCCTTTTGGTGTGTTAGAAAGGGGCAGTGAGAGTTTGAGAAAAGCCTAGCTCAGATCTGTACTCTACGGTTCTGGATAGTCTCTGTTGGGCCAACAACTCAGCAGGGTTTGATTGCTTCACCCACTTTTGATATGTTGATTACCATTGAGGTCTCAGAGACTATGAACCATGTCAGTCTGCTTGGAGGAACATCAAACAGGATGTTGAAAGGCAGTTCTGCTAAAGCAGAGAGCACATCACATCCAAAATCTTAACAGTAGTAGCAGCAGTATTTGTATAGATTACATCACCATGGTCAAGAATTGTTAGGATGCAAGTCTATACACAACATGGGATGGTTTTTATGAAGGTAACCAAATATATTCCTCCAAATTTTTTACTTACGTCAACATGCTTACAAAGGTGATTTTTTTTTTTTTATTGGACCAACCTAGACTAACAATATTGTCCACCGCTATTGTCCAAATCCAAAGGAGGGAACACGTTTTGGAAGAATGGTGTTCCAAGGCCTAACAGTTTCCTAAGACTCAATTGTTTTTGTCCTTTAGTTTGTCACCCATCTATAGTTTTAATAGAGCAAGGTTAACAGTAGGGGCAACAGAAATCACTTCTTTGTCATCAAACAAAGTTATGGAACCATTTATGGGCTAATTTCAGATCATCTTTAACCAACTGTGTCAATGATTGCAGTCAAGTTTTACACCCAGATATCTTATCAATATTCCAATGAAAACATGAATGCAGCATTACTCCCCCTTGAGGCTGACATATGAAAGCACATCAGTACTTCAGCCAAAGAGCACATTACGGTACATTAGCTTGTGGTACGTACGGTACCGTAGTACATTGCAGCATATTAAATGTTAAACATCTGTATTTACTTGACAGAAATAATTCTGCCTTCTCACCCCTCTTTCAACAGAGTGTTGCTACCTGGGAAACAGAGAATAAGATATACTGCAAGCAAACCATTGTGGAAGGAGATGGACCCAAGACATACTGGACAAGAGAATTGAACGGCGATGAGCTCATATTGGTGAGAACAGTAGTGAACACTTAGGAGAGGGCAACATTCTACAATTTTGAAGGCCTATTTGGAATTGATATAAGATCTGGCCCATTTATGATGGTGATCAGGGCTCTCAAGTCTCACGCTTTCGATTCTCACACATTTTAACCATTTCACACGCTCTCACGCAACACCTTGTATTCCTCACGTACAGTAGACCCTCATAGTCACAAATCTCTGACAAGTGTCATAGCTTTGTGCTAGACGACATTTGTTGATAAGAGTTTTAAGTTATATTTTCGTTTAAGTATGAAAATCTGTGTTTTCCCCTCAGATCTTCGCAGCAGATGACGTGAAATGTACACGGATCTATATAAGAGAATGAAGCTTCTTCAGTGTCAGCTGGGCAGGAAAGGCAAACCAGACACCTAAACACCCCGGTCAAACGACCCTATTTATGTAAAAGTAGCAATGAGCTGCATAATCACAATGCAACAACATTATTACTGTAATTTTGTCTGGTGAAGTTTATTACAGTTCAACAACAAATGTGATTTTTGGTTCATACCTGCAACTTGATAATAACAAAAACAAATGTTTGTTAGGTATATGTTTAGACAAATTCAAATGAAAATAAAATCTGATAAAGTACTATGTGGTGGATCAGATTTTTTATTAATTTTTTCACAATCTAATTGTACATGTTGTTTTGTCTTTATGAAGTTTTACAGTGACCTTAGAGACAGAATAAGGAAGGCATGCTACATTTTCAGACAATGTTTCAAAGATGTCAGATTAAGTCAGGTACACAGTGATTTGTCCAAACTGTTTTGCAGTAGAAATATCGTGCTGGATAGGCTATTCCCTAATTTATGGGAGAATTGAGGCCTAGAAATAAAATGTAAGCTGTGGCATTAGGAAATATCAAATACAATAGAATGGCATTTAGAACAATTACCTAACAATTATTGCTCACAATTATAAACAAATTAAAATAGCCACAATGAGAAGGAAAGCCTTCTACATGAACACCAACATGTTAGTTTTATGACTATTCTGCAAGTTTGAATGAAGTCCCAATACGTGGATCAGGTGAGGTGTGGGAAAAAAATTAACAAAAGTTGATTATTAGTTGTACCAGTTTGGCCCCAAAAACGTATTCCAATGAGACTAATAGGAGAAAATGATTGTTTGAAAGATACCCCCCCCCCCCCCCCCCTTGCATTTCTCAAGTTCCGAGTACAATTTTAAAAATCTCTGTCATCCAGTGACAACAGACGAGATGTGCACAAAGGATGCAACTGCCTGAAAAGGACTTTTGTGTCCCAGAATATAAAAAACTAAAACTTTTTACAGCTGCCAGGGATAAACTGGTCTTCTTTTTTCTATTCTGCCTAGCAAGAACAGTAAAATAACTGGTATCTTTGGAAGAAACTATTGTCCATCTCCACTGCAAAAATTTCACTTTAAGTTCAGGTTCTGGGATTATAATTATTAGACAACAAAATCAAACACGCACAGTGGTACTAACAAAGTGTCTCTGAAGCATGAAGGTCATATCAGAGGAAATAATTTGTTTCTTCCTGAGCGCACCTCAATATATTGGGAAATGGGCTGAGATGCAAGCCTGCTGTGATGTAAATTTAATGACTAACTGTAACTCTGTAACAAACAATTAATTGTTTGTTGCTGTAACAAACAATTAATTGTTTGTTACCCTCGCACATGGCCGAATGGGGCAATGTTTCTTAGCTACTTACTATTTTAGTTCATCACACTGTTTTTGAAGATGTGCATAACCTGCTCCTACAATTATCTTGCTATGATGTCAGCGATGAACAGTATTATTCCACGATGATCTCAAAACAGAAAAAATATATAAAAATCACCTTCTCAAGGATTTGCAAAACCACATGGAAACCCTGATAAGAGTGTGAATCGACAACTTCTAGTACACTGATCTGTCAAGCAAAAAGCTGACTCTCATCTAAAACTGAGGTAAATACAAAATATTAGGCAACAAGAGGTTATGAATATGGAAAATAAAAGAACTGTTGTTGGAAGGTGAGTGTGCATGAGCATTCAGACAGGAGATGTATTGCTCAGCGGTAGATTTTCCCCATTACATACTTTTTTGCATAATCTCTGCTTGAATGAATACATCATTTTCATTAATGTATATTCAGAAGGGTTATGCAATTGCTAGACATGTAATCCTCCTATTGTGTTCGGAATGGGGGCCCCAGCCCAAGTGCATTGAGGAGAAATGTATATCTGTTGAATGCACTATAACGATACTTTTTCATGTCATTCCACTACACACTGAAATACCATATACAGTTTCCCACAGTTAATTCTATGCTGACAGTAAATGGGTCGACACACACATAAAAACAACTGTATTTATCTACTGTACTTTTCAACATGACTCATTACTTTTACCAGTTGGAGACACAGGGTTCAGTGAACCTGTGTCAGTCCAGGTCCTCGTCAAGACCCTTCTAGCGCTAGCTGATAACTAGGTCATGGAGAGAATGGGCTCTTGCCTCTCACCTGTCTACTCTCATTTGATCTGCAGCAATAAGGAACCACACAGGGAGAGGACCACGAGGAACTGCACTTCCCTTTATGAGATTAGCCTGAGCCCAACCCACCTTGACTTTGTAAAGTCTGCAGTCTGTTGAGCTACTAAAATCTCAGACAGTGCTAGACAGTGCTACCATTAGGGGGGCATGCATTACACTTCTGGGTATTACAGTATTACAGTAAGCAACCAGCTGATTGGAGAGAGAATTACTGTACACATCAACAAGAAAAATGACCAATTAGGACACACAGTGGAAGTAGCAACCTCTGACTGAGGGACAGGGGGAAACAAGATAACATACATCCAGCAGATGTTTGTCAATCAGGCAGATACTACATCTTAGACCTGCAGGTTATGGTAGGAACGCACATATAATACATGAATGAATAACAAGACAGAATACATGAACAGATAATAAGAAAATAGCTGATTGTGATTAACAGAAGCACATGATAAATCCCTGATTTCTCTTCCATGGGACAGGCCACACCTCCGTGCTTCTGCTTACAGTCGACAGGCAGGGTCTTTAGACCGCTGTGCCCTCCCTTAAATCTCTTGAGATCTGGTCTCATGAGGCAGAGGAAAAAGCACATAGAGCATGGACTAACTGGGGCTACTTTTGCCAAATCCGCAATAATACAACCCTTTCCTATGGCAACACAGTTGTTTGGCTGCCGTGGCAACAGAAACTGTGCGTTTATACAGCCCTCGACACCTTTATAGACCCCTCCCCAGAAACGGCATCAGCTGCTGCATTCCCACCAGGACAATCAGTTCGTTCCCCAATCAAAATCTGGTTATGAGCGTCGCTGGCATCGCAGCGTGACATGGCACAGGATTATCAGAGTATTGCCACCAGACATCAGCAAATCTCCACCACACATTGCTGCAGCAGAGCCCTCTGCATCACAGAAGACACTACCCACCCTGGCTGTTATCTGACATGCCACCTACCATGAGAAACTTCTTCCCCATTCCACCATGTTGTTCGCATGCTCAACATCCATCAGCAGTAGACAGTCTGCCACCCCTGTCTGGGCTGTCTGACCCACCCCCACAAACACTTACTTCTGTAGACTGTTCTCTCTTGCCCATGGCACTCCAGGAACAAAGCTTTCAACTCCATTCCACAGCTGCCAGCACCCGTCACTTTACTTATATACTACTTATTATACTGGATTTGAACAATGGGTTTAATACTTTTTAAAATTACACATTTACCTGTTGACTTACTAATGGACCTTTGATATGGCTTCATAAAGGTTTTGATGTTTCAAATTGTATTTACTTAGCGTTTAAAATAATTGCTTTACATAACATTAGGTTTTATTCAAGATTTGGAAACATCACATTTGATTTAGGATTGAACGTTAGAATATAGAGAGGAGCAGAACCAATGTCGTTGTTCCAAATTGCCAATACATTTGAAACCTGATACTACTGGAAGAATTGGTTTATGCTATCATAACAAATGACTGTGATGTATTTATTACATTTCTATCAGTGCAGAATGTAAACCGACATTGCATATATCTCTTCTAAAGCTGGTCTGGTTCACAGTGAAAGTGCTCCATCTGCTGGAACATTAATTGTAAATTCAGAACTGAAGTAGGCTACATTCAGCTGGCGTGATATGGTACGTGGCTTAGCAGCCACACTGGTTCTTCAAAGTCAGACCATGACCATGAGAGGTTTTACACTAAACAACCAAATCACTTCTTCTGATGTCCTACATTGGCTAAATCCACCCTCAACTCAGAAAAATATTTCATGATTACAAATTAGGGGACATACTTCAAATGCTTGTGTATACAATTAATAAGAGGTGCTGTTTCATTGGAACGTTATTAGGAATTGTTATATTTGTATATTGTTTTAAAATTAAGAATGTACTTTCAGTTTGTCAAGTTAATAAACTTTCTTTGTCATGTTTTCCTGACAACCTCCTATAAGCTGTCCATCATGGTCTGGATTCCTTCTCTGGCTCCTCCTGCATCCAATTTGTAAACCACTCAAGGGAACTAGAGAAAATGTGCAATTGCACATCGCACATTTACCAAGCACTGCTTGGTAAAACAAGGATTCTCGATAAAAAAACATACATTTACCACTGAGATTTTTGTGTGCTCCAGCCATAACCATGTTCTACATGATCAGTCACAGCAAATCTCGAAACAATCTCCATTCATTTTGTGCTTTCATGAAATGAAAAGCATGTGCTTTCAGTTTTGTTCAGTTTTGTTTTTTTGTTTTCTCCAAGAACAACCAGCCCACCATGGTTGGGCTGGTTGAATGTTGAGATTGGCAACGCCAGCAAGATAAACCAAAATGGCATCAACAGGCTCAACAGGCTGCACAATGTGAATCAGGTGGGTAACTCTACCACATGTCGATAAAAAGAATACCATCAAATACCAAAGCTCAGACCCAGCCGCAGCTGGCGCTGGTAATTCAGATAAAACAGGGAAGGATGGACCTGGCACAAGTGGGTCGGCAAAGATGGATTAATCAATCACAATCGATTAGTCTTTGTTTGAAATAGGGTTATTTAAAAATAAGAGAAATTCTCTATTTGTTCACCTGCTCTCAGATTAGAACGGTGTGTTCAGCTGGTGTGATATTCCAATGAGACAATGTACAGTGTGTACTCTGTCTGATGCCAGTTTTGTCCCTCGCTCCTCCACAGGAGGTATTAATGGATTCTCGTCCCAGTTCAATATTTTACGTCCGTTCTCTGTTGTGTCAGACAGCTACTAGCCACTGGCCAGCTCCTGTAGAATTAATTACAATTGATTAAAACTGGCTCCGCTGGAATTCATCCTTCATCTAAAAATAATGTAGCAGTCCTTTTGTTCTTTGATGGGAATGAAACTTGCTCCCTTATCCTTTCTCTCTTAGAAAATAGTCTGACAAATGAGGGTAATATTTTTTTCAGAATGACCAGGAAAGTCAGTGGGTGGTCAGGCTTACTTTGTCTTCTCTGTCAGATAAGAGGACACAGAGGAATAGTTCAGACCGTTCCTGTTTCTGGGAGTGAGACTATTAGAGGAGAGTTTCTAAAACCGAGTAGGTGTTCAAGATTTGCATTATACTATGTAAGTGGTCAATTTCAAATTCTTTGACTTCCTGAAGAACTTGCCTTGCTTATTTTAGGGTTGATACTGTTCTTAGTTGTCACAAGGCTGCATACTAACACAATACTCGCAGAAAGCCTAAGGCCACAAATGTTTCGGATCCTAAACTCGACTATTATCGTCCCGTTGAATCATCCATCAGTGTACGGGTTCACCCACAATTTACCAAGGTTGCAATAATCAAGAGTCTGTTGCCCTGGATACCCATGCTATAAACACCTGTCAGGCCCTTGCCATGGGCAATGGGTTTCTCATTCATCTACAGCAAATCTTGTTGTATTTTGAGTATTTTTGTTGTATTTCAGCAATCTTGTTATTTCCTTCAACACAAACAGTACTTCCGATTAGATGTTTTTCAAGATCTGGCTGCTATTGTCAGGTAACAAAACAATCCAAATTGGTTTTCATTTTGCCTTTTTGGAAGAGAGCAGTGTATAACTGTCTGCTGACCCACTCTTCCTCAGGGGTGCTCTGCTTTCATACCTCTAACTACTAACCATCCCTAATCGCTCTCTCCTTCCCCCCTTCGCTCCCTCTCTTGTACACATACAGATGCATACAAACATTCTCAACCAACCTGTACTCAACACGTTCTCTCTCTCTTCAAAGGGGTTCATGGTGTATGAGCGACCGTGGCAGACCCTTGACAGTGTCCAACTTCATCAACCGTTGCTGCTGTGACAGCACTGACCCAAAGAGGGCAGCAGTGCTGCACGCTAAACACAACAGCTCCCTTGCCGAAACAGACAGTGTTTCTCTGCCTCTCCAGTTTATCCTTCCCAGCAGGGTTTGAATCACTGGTGGGGCAGCTGTAATTAATAGATGGCTATTTACATTCACTTCTCTCTTTCTCCCCTTCTGACTATTTTCCCTCATCCTCCCTTCCTCTCTTCATCTCTACTGACGGCTGAGTCAAAAGAGATTGACAGGTTGCCTATCTCTGCTTATGGCCTTTAATCAAAACTAATTTAGGGTGCTGATGGATTTTCAAATCCCCCTCCGTCCATATATCTCTCCATACTTTACAATTAGACAGAGCACGTGATTTGTGTGGGAATATCTGACATGTTGACCAACAGCGACAGAAGCCAGACCTTGGGGGTGTCCTGTGTCTGACACCAGGGTCAAACACAATGTTAACACTATCCAAAACTATCAATTGAATGATTAACTTCATTAAGTTCTCTCAGTGCGATAACGCCCTTTAAACAGTCTCTAAATTGAGTCAAGCCCTAGGTTAGATGGCACCGTAGGTTGGTGTGAAGAGGACGCGTACTGTGGTACGGAACAGTAGTCAGAGAGGGATGAGGGGAGAGGATGCAGCTGTAGGTGTTCTAGATGGAGTGATCAGCACCTTCATTGTATCAGTGAACACTTGGAGCCTCTGGAAAAAAGATGGATCCTTAAGACTTCTTCGTCCCTGTGTTTGACGACTGGTTCTCCCTGTCCGGACTGGACCAGAACGGTCTGGGATGGGTTTGCGCCATGACACTTACATGATGTGGATATGCAGCCTGGAGCAAAGGGTGTTATATAGAGAACATAAGAGATCTAATGTCAAGCACAGACAGGGGAACAGGGACAAGGATGCTCATTTTTAATCCCTACTGGTTCAGTAGTTCTTGTCAACTGGTTTGTTTTTTAAGCTTGCAGTGTGCATTTAAAGGACCTGTCAAATATTCAAACTTCCTGCACATCTCATTCAGGCATCAGAGAGTTTGGCGCTCTCTTTTTCTCTCTATCTCCCTTCCTCTTTGCCGACATGCCGGCTGACATATTGAAAGGAAACATGGAGCCAAGAATTCATTTGAATAGCTTCGCCAGCTGGGTGACACAATCCTCGCCTCCTGACTCCATGTTTTCCTGGCAGCGGAAGGAAAAGGCAGATTTGTTTTTATGCTTATTTAACTCTCGTGTGTCCTCCTCTCCTCTCCTAACTTATTTTACCTATGACTTCTCTTGCCTGGATTCTTGTAAAAGAGCAGATCAATTAGGCCTGTCTTGTTTTGTAAAGGGGTGATGGGGGTGCCAATTTTCTCCCTGGGGTGTGACCCCACCTACTCTCATTGCTCTCCTCCGCTACCCTGCGCCGGAGAGAGAGAGACCCCATCAGACAGAGCATCCCAGTCCTACTGCCAGATTCCGGGAGAAAAAGAGTTTCATATAAATGCTAATCCAATTCAAGTCATTCAGTCATTCACACACAGGCACTTTCCAATGGCTGCTGCCGAGAAGAGAAGATGAGAATAGAAACAAAAAGTTGGTTTTGTAGGACATGGTGATGGACAGATATACTTGAGTGTGTCACTAAAAGGTTGGAGGTGAAAACATGAACCGACACAGCAGGATTTCAGTATGGGGTACAAACAACTCAATAAGTGAACTGGTCTTTGAAGATTTTGATAACAAAGGATCCATTTGAGATGCTTTTGAAACTGGCATATGCATAAAACCTGTAGCACGGTCTACTTGAAATAGACTCTTGAGCCAAGGGGGTGTTGAATGACAGATGAGCCGAGAAAAACAGGTAAGGAGGGTTGTTTCATCCGTCATTGAAAATAATAATCTATCATCCTTGCTATAAACTAACAGCTTCCGGCATAACCTCTCTCACGCAAACCCCCCTCTTCCCCTTCCACCTTTTCTCTCTTCCTGTCCTCTCTCCCTCCCTCCATCCTTCCCTCCCATCCGTCTCCATCGCTACAGGCGTCGACCCGTTAGCCCCCCTGGATGACCGATGAGCTGGGTCATTGATCACTCCTGGACCTGGGCTTTTACACCTAATGGAACAACTCCTGAGGCTGGCAGCACGCAGGCTGGCCACTGGAGCAACTCCATCAGCCTGGACAGAAAGGAAAATGAGGCTGGATGGATGGATGAATGGACTCTACGGAGATGTTTCTGTGTGTTGCACTAATGATGAATCAGTACTTTGGCAGTCATCTGAAGTGTCCTGTCTCACTTTTCTTTCCGCTCTCCTGTTGCTCTTAGGGAGGGAATGTGTATGTGTGTGTGTGGATGTGTGCTGGAGAGACAGCTAATGTGTAATTGTGAGGTGTTGAGAAGCTGTAAACTCTATCCCGTCAGGATAGATGACAGCCTGTTGTCTCGCACCCCGCTATATTGTTCCTTTTCCTGTTACCAGCAGCAAACCTTCAAAACACATTTTAGGAGACGCTTCAGGAGACGTGAAGATGACAGAACAGGAGGAGGTAGGATTCTACCTCAAAACTTTTGTGGAAACTGATTCCAACAAACGATTTGAGTCATCTAAGCTTTTAAATAAATAATACAAATATCATGAATTGAACTAATGTTAATGTATACATTGTTAGTTAAAGAAATTGTTTAGATTACTTTAATAGTTTGATGTAATCAGTTTCCACAAAAGGTATCAGTGTTCTGAATATATGGGGTTTGCAGTGTGGGTACGTGGCCTTCCAGACCACATTACACTAACCACATGAGTTTGTTTAACCACATGCTGATTTACCAGCTTGCCTGGGGACAGAAAGAGAGAGTGGAAGTGAGAGAAAGAGAGAAAGGGAAAATGGGATGGAAATGCTTTGAAAGGCCCAATACATAACACAACCATCCAGCCTGGCTTGTTCCTCCTACCAACAAACAACTGTATTAGGACTGTACACCACCAGGTTAACCAGACACAACCAACAGATAAACAAGTACGAGAAGAGAAGGTGTAGGGAGACAAGAGGAGAGAAGAAGAAAGCAGGCGATGGGATGGGAGATGTAATGAGAGAAAAGGGGGGGAGAGGATGAGCTAGAAGGGGAGAGGAGGAGGAATACTGAGAAATACAGAGAGAGAAGCAGCCTGCAAAGTTCAGCTTCTTCTGCCCAGCGGAGAAAGACTAGTAGAGGTATCCTATCCATGCTCAAGGTTTCAGCTGATTTGCATCAGAGACACATTTCCCCAGTGAGTCTGCCTTCCTACCTCTCTCTCTCATTTCTTCATCTCCGTCTTCCCCTCAGTTCCACGTTAGCCTCATTGCCTCTACATCATATAGATAAATTAAATTTACATTTACATTGCTTTACTGTCCCATAATGCAAATCTACATCTATCTATCTATCTATCTATCTATCTATCTGTCTATCAACTCTCTCTCTCTCTCTCTCTCTCTCTCTCTCTCTCTCTCTCTCTCTCTCTCTCTCTCTCTCTCTCTCTCTCTCTCTCTCTCTCTCTCTCTCTCTCTCTCTTTACTTCTTCTGTATACACCTGCTGTGCTCTTCCAGTCAGAAGAGCCTTCCGCCAGCCAAGCAGTCATGGATGCATATTGAAAATATATATATATATACAGGAGAATTCATTGTCCTCTGAATGGACAACTTATGTCAATAATAGGAGAAGTCATGCATTTAATTACTTATGGTGATGCATACGCATGGCATCCCGCATTAGCATATCTAATCAAACTCGTGCTGATCTGTCCTTGGACTGAACAGGAAATGTGGATTTCTCAACACACATCTATCTATCTATCTATTTATCTATCTATCTGTCTATCTGTCTATTTGTCTGTCTGTCTGTCTTTCTGTCTACAGTAGAAAAGTTTTTCCTTTACGTATTTCTCTCTGCAAGGAACTTAGAAGATGGAGGAGTGGGAGGAAAACAAGTTGGAGGAGGTGGTGTGGGAAGAGAAGGTGGAGTGGTTGTTCCATGATGAGATACAGATATTCAGTTTCAATATCTGCTCCAGATCTAGCACTCCAATAAAGTAGCTCGGAAACAGGTAGAGGCCGTCTGTCCTTCCAGTTATACCGTAATACAATAGGAGTCTTCCACTACAGAGTAGGGGACATGAGCGGAGTTGGAAGAGAGAAGAGGAGAGGAGAGAGAACAAGGTAGGAGAGGAGATGGGAGGAGAGAGAACAAGGTATAGGAGAGGAGAGGAGAGAGAACAAGGTATAGGAGAGGAGAGGGCAGAGAACAAGGTAGGAGAGGAGATGGGAGGAGAGAGAACAAGGTAGGAGAGGAGAGGGGAGAGAACAAGGTAGGAGAGGAGAGGAGAGGGGAGAGAACAAGGTAGGAGAGGGGAGGAGAGAGAACAAGGTATAGGAGAGGAGAGGGGAGAGAACAAGGTAGGAGAGGAGATGGGAGGAGAGAGAACAAGGTAGGAGAGGAGATGAGAGGAGAGAGAACAAGGTAGGAGAGGGGAGGAGAGGAGAGGAGAGAGAACAAGGTAGGAGAGGAGATGAGAGGAGAGAGAACAAGGTAGGAGAGGAGATGAGAGGAGAGAGAACAAGGTAGGAGAGGGGAGGAGAGGAGAGGAGAGAGAACAAGGTAGGAGAGGAGATGAGAGGAGAGAGAACAAGGTAGGAGAGGGGAGGAGAGGAGAGAGAACAAGGTAGGAGAGGAGATGAGAGGAGAGAGAACAAGGTAGGAGATGGGAGGAGAGGAGAGGAGAGAGAACAAGGTAGGAGAGGAGATGAGAGGAGAGAGAACAAGGTAGGAGAGGGGAGGGGACACAGTGTGTTGTTCTCTGTAGAAGGTGTAGAAGGTGGAGTGGTTGTTCCATGATGAGATACAGATATTCAGTTTCAATATCTGCTCCAGATCTAGCACTCCAATAAAGTAGCTCGGAAACAGGTAGAGGCCGTCTGTCCTTCCAGTTATACCGTAATACAATAGGAGTCTTCCACTACAGAGTAGGGGACATGAGCGGAGTTGGAAGAGAGAAGAGGAGAGGAGAGAGAACAAGGTAGGAGAGGAGATGGGAGGAGAGAGAACAAGGTATAGGAGAGGAGAGGAGAGAGAACAAGGTATAGGAGAGGAGAGGGCAGAGAACAAGGTAGGAGAGGAGATGGGAGGAGAGAGAACAAGGTAGGAGAGGAGAGGGGAGAGAACAAGGTAGGAGAGGAGAGGAGAGGGGAGAGAACAAGGTAGGAGAGGGGAGGAGAGAGAACAAGGTATAGGAGAGGAGAGGGGAGAGAACAAGGTAGGAGAGGAGATGGGAGGAGAGAGAACAAGGTAGGAGAGGAGATGAGAGGAGAGAGAACAAGGTAGGAGAGGGGAGGAGAGGAGAGGAGAGAGAACAAGGTAGGAGAGGAGATGAGAGGAGAGAGAACAAGGTAGGAGAGGAGATGAGAGGAGAGAGAACAAGGTAGGAGAGGGGAGGAGAGGAGAGGAGAGAGAACAAGGTAGGAGAGGAGATGAGAGGAGAGAGAACAAGGTAGGAGAGGGGAGGAGAGGAGAGAGAACAAGGTAGGAGAGGAGATGAGAGGAGAGAGAACAAGGTAGGAGATGGGAGGAGAGGAGAGGAGAGAGAACAAGGTAGGAGAGGAGATGAGAGGAGAGAGAACAAGGTAGGAGAGGGGAGGGGACACAGTGTGTTGTTCTCTGTGTCTGAGTGAGTTGCACAGTTCCCTTCTAAATGTGATGATGGAGAAAAGCATTTAGAGGAAAATTGGCTTTCATTTTCCTTTCCTGTCGTATCGCTCAATCCTGAAGTCTTTGCATTCTGGCCGATCTAGATGGTGTTCGACACACTGAGGAAAGAAGGCAACCTGACATCTATCATTGCCTAAAAAGCCTATTCACACTCACAGAGTGTGAGTGCACAGCGTGGCAGGGCATGCCGTCATGTGGCTACACCTTAACAAGGCATGGGTTGTTACTAGAGGCTGCATGACCACTTATTGCCTGTTGGACCCTCTTCTGTCTGTAGGGGGAGGAAGAGAGCAGGGAGTCAAACCTGCCATACTGGAACACTGTTGGAAACACCCTGTCAAGGAATCCCACTTTCACCTGACACAGAGGAAAAACTGATATCTGTCTTGGTCCATGAAGCGTTTACGCGTCACAAAACTTTCTTTCTTTCCCTTTTTCCCTCTTTCTCTGTGTGTATGATAAGTGTTGTGCTATGTATTGCTGTATGAGTGTATGTGTGTGACTGATTGCCAACATGTGCATCCCGTGTGTGTGTATGATGGGTGGCTGTCTATGGGGTAACTAGTCAGTCCTGTCCTTGTACAGCACCTTGTGGCCCAGACAGAGTCTGGTTCTGATTGGTCTGTGTTTTTTGTCAGTGTGATTACTGTCACCATCCTCATCAGCATCCATCATTGTTTGGTAACGGTGTCTATGATGCTGCCTTGCCCACCTCAAATTGTCTTTCAACTTCAAACTTACTCTACATGAATTGCTGAAATTTCTTTTTTTGTGCACTGCAAAACATTTACCTAACAACCTTGAAGACTGTCACACTTTTGAGTATCTCATGGATTTACAGAAATTCTCTGGCTCTATTTGACAATTGTTGACTATTATTTTTTACAATGACTTGTTTGTCATAGAAATGCGAATCTATTCAATAACTCAATGCTTTTACTTCTAGGTCAATGCATTACACCCGAACAACATCTAAGATACTTAAGTATCAATATGCAGAACAGCTGTTTGTGTTGACATTCACCAGAATGGATGGTACTCAAACATCTTGTTTCTCCAGAACGTTATTTATTCCTAAAGTGGTTTATGTAATTGAGTTTTTTTAAATTGTAACTGGATTATAGAAGGATGTTACAGTATAGCCAACCGAAACTCATATTCAATGTACAATACTTAGTTTTCTCGTCTGCCTACGACAGTGTTCCAGGATCAGATACACTCCTACAGGTGTGATGGTAAAGTGTCCAAAGACTTTTGGTCAAAAGGTGTATCTCTTGGACAGCCATTCACTCAATAAAACAGTTATTGTCGTTTATTATTATTATTATATTTGAGATAATAGGTGCATCTGGACCTTTGGTGTTCCTGCTAAATTGCAGTTATTCCGGTATGCTGAATAGCCAGGTGTGATTACATTTCTTCACCCTCCGTCAAAGGAGCATTCAGGTGGAGAGCGGCCTCCGCAACCTTGGCAACCTTTCCACATATTTCAAGTCATTTCCTCTAGTTGTAAATGCTGCACGGTTTAATTTAGAGAGCTTCTAGTGAAGACCGTCTATCCTCCAAAGCTTTCTTTTCACAACTGTCTATATAGTGTGTAACAGATTCCTTAATTCAATACACAGAAATGCAATATAGGAGTCTTATTCAGGCTGGGGTGTAAGCACAGCTGGGGCAGAGGCAAGAGGAACCAGGGAGCCTTGTTGCTTCCAAGGACACAGACACATCGCGCTGCATAAAGAATGAATCAAGTGTGTAGTGAATTTGACATTGAAATCAAATCAAAAACGAATGCTACGTTCCCAGTGTATAAAAACCTGTAAACACAGTCAGCCGCACATGCAGGCACGGCTGTGGGTTTGAGCATTTGTTATAAGCGCACGCATCTGTAATAGAAAAGCATCCTGACTGAAAACGAAATCCACAAAACAAACGCACACGCACTTACACACCTTGCTGCAGGGCTTGTCACACAGGTGTCAAATACATTTTCATCTAAGGGGAAATTCAGAGGCATTATCCCATGTCGTTCTCTGTTTCTCTTTTAATGAAGGTTAATGAAATGGCATGTGTGTTTGTGTGTGTATGGGAGTTGTGGAAGAAATTGGGATTTCCTGTGTGCTTACATTATTCACTAATCAATAGAACTAGTCATTGGATACTAGTTAGTACGTTATCATGTAAGCTTGCTATTAATAAGAGCATATTGTGTCTAGATGTTCGGGGTCAGGAGAAAGTACTGGCTAAACGTCCCTTGTCATGACTACAAGGAGAGCTCCAACTATGAACTCTCTAGTCTGAGAGTTGTCATGTGTTGGGAGCAGTGAATCTCTTTCTCTGAGACTGTTGTAACGTCATTACTGCCTGACTGTCACTATCTATGTTTACATTCTTGTGCCCTATAAAAGATGGTCCTCCGGCTTTCCCAACGGAGAGAGACATGTTTGAGACCTAAGCCTGGTGTTGTTTTGTCATTTATTGTCAGAGGTCTGGTTTTCTCTCCCAATCTGCAGATTGATAAATACATATTAAAATCCAGAACTCAACTTAACTTAGTCACTCCGTTTATGAAGAGACGGACAAACACTTTCTTCATCAGAGTGTGTGCTGGTGTGTTTGTGTTTGATTCGGTTGGTGTGCGTGTGTTTCACTAAGAGTGCCGGAACAGCAGTACCAGTCTATGGTTGGTGGCATTGTGACGGATGTGGTTGTGGATATGAGGGGAACAATGGGAAGGGTCTCAGAGACTGGACACTGGAAGGAATGACGTCATCAGTAATCTGTGAATGACATCGTTACCACAGTCCAATGTAAGGATGGAACTGAACAGGAAAGAGTGAGAGCAACAGAAAGCTTGCATGTGAAACGAAGACAGCGGTAGTTGTAGCAGTGTTGCCAGACCAGCAGCTCCTCTGACTCCTGGACATAATTAGGTTTGCAATTATCCTGTTGTGTGTGTGTGCTACAGTGTGTATGTGTGTGTGCTACAGTGTGTGTGTGTGTGCTACAGTGTGTGTGTGTGTGCTACAGTGTGTGGGTGTGTTTACGTGTGCTTCTGTTCATTTATGTGCACAATAGGGCCATTGATATGCGTGTCTTTGTGTGTGTTATAGTGTGTGTGTGGTTTTGCATTCATACCCACCTCTAGACTGTCAGCTTTATCTATCTGAGTGGGTGGAGGACTGGAGGGGAGAGGGCAGCGTTCCCCGTCGTACAGGTGAACACGTCATCACCTGACCTATGCCATCACCATCTGACATTGTTGGAATGCTGCTTCAGCATTCCAAGTATTGTAAGTATTCCAAGTATTGTCAGCATTATCAGCATTCCAAGTATTGTCCCATTCCAAGGGAGTCAGGTAGCTGAGCGGTTAGGGAGTCGGGCTAGTAATCTGAAGGTTACCGGTTCGATTCCCGGCTCTGCCAAATGACATTGTGTCCTTGGGCAAGGCACTTCACCCTACTTGCCTCGGGGGAATGTCCCTGTACCACTGTAAGTCGCTCTGGATAAGAGCGTCTGCTAAATGACTAAATGTAAATGTATTGTTCTTTGAATCTTTATTCAAGCATCTTCTTCTTCTTCTATTTCTTCCAAGACACCTTTCAGCGCCTTCAAATCTTCAGCTATTAAAACCGTTCAGCTATCAAAAAATTCAGCAGTTTCAGGCCATGGGTGCTATGACTTTTCAGCTTTGTACCTCTTATGCTTGAATTAATATAAATCAATATTCATAATATTTTTAACATGGGTTTCCAATGGAGTTTTCTTTCAAATCCTCTCAAACTTATTTAAACTTCTTCAACTTCCAAATCCTTCTTCTTCCTCAATCTTTCAGCTAGAGCCACCATTTAAACTTTAAAATGTTGACAAAACTCTAAACTATTTTTAAATAATTCAGCTTTTTGATATCTATTCAACTTTTTTCAATATTACTGATTATGTTTCATGACTTTTTCAAGCCGTTTCTGAGATTTACATGGGTGTTTACGTGAAACCCTAGAGTGCAGACTGAAACGCTTAAACCCAATTTATACTTTTATACCTTTTGAAAAGGTCGCCGACAGAAATGACGTCTCGGTCGACACTTTTAACCGTCGCTTAGAAGTGTCGCCTACCAGGAGAAATTTCTACTGGCGCGGATGTCGTCACATAGTGAAAAATTAAAATTGTCAGTTTCTCCGATTGATCACCTAGGCTACAAAGCGTTAACAATGTAACCATAGCTATGAATGTAACGGTAAAATGATTCTGTTTACGTCACGCGAACCTTGAGCACAGGCGACTGTTTTCCGAAGTATTGCAGCAGCCTGAGCGACACTTTTTTTTTTTCGTCTGCGACCATTTCAAAAGTGTCCGCGACCGAAGTATAAATTAAGCTTTAGAGTGGAGGGCAGCTTCGGATGTCGTTGAAAAAATATTTCTAGTTTGCCAGCATTGCCACAATTTTCGCTCTTCATGCTTCGTTTTTGGATCAATAGATAGCTAATTTTGTGCTGGTCGTAGACAGTTGTCTGTTGAATCCAACAGACGTACACATTTGTTCAGAGCCCCACGAAAGCGAGACAAAGTCCAACTCTCGCCCCATAGAGACCAATGCAAATCTGGTGACAACATCGTCAGAGAAAGCAAAAAGAACAAGATTTTGAAACTTCCGGTAGAGTCGTATTTCTGACCGCACAGAAATATAAAGGACATCTCTGGTTTCGGCAGAGTCTTGGGTCTCGGAAAATATCCTTATTTTTTTATAATATTCTTTTTATGACTAGCTAGCCTAGGCCTACTTCTTCTTCTGTTTAACAGTTCAGCTTTCAGCTTCTCCCGCATTGTATTTCAGCTCTTAGCGTTGTTAGATGATGCAGTTCAGTTTCCACACTGCCTCTTTTGTGTGACTCACACATTTCTTGACATTCATTTCAGCTTGCGGGTATTTTCTAATTTCTGTATTTTCTGCAATTTAAGAAAAATAATTTCATCTTTCAGCATTCCAACACATTTTCAGCAGGAAATGCCTTTCTAGTTACTCTTTTCTCTCTGGCAACATCCGCATTAAACACATCCAAACTACTGCAAGCATGAACTCTTCCAGAACTTGGTTGTTGCGGTTACTGGAGTAGGCCTGGCATTTTAATGCTCATATCTATGCAGCGCATCCGAAAGTAAATGAATGAGGCCTTCTCATGGTCTGTCTGTGAAGGTGAACAAAGCTGTAAGTGACAGTGTTCCGATGGCTGCGTGGGGGCGCCGATCCGTGCCACACACACAAGCGCGCGCACACATACACAGACCTCCCCCAGCAGTTGGCTCTTGCTGTTGGTCACAATGCCAGCTCACCAATTTGGCAGCTGCGCAACACCATCCTGGGCATGTAGATCAAACACAGTGGGCTCAGCCAACCAGCCGACACAACAGCCGGCGCCTCACTCATAAAACACAATCACATTTACAAAGTGGAGTTCTATTGATTTATTCAAATAACTCTATTTTCATATTTTTACCGTGTTGGCTGTTGGACCTGACCTCTGTTATATGGGCTGTAAAGCTTTATGGCTGTGTGATGATGATAATATGAGGTAGACGGGTCACACCAGCATCTCTGCTCCACGGAACAACTCAGGTGGACATTAGGGCCTCTAATGAGACACTGTTAAAGTGGCTGTGATGATGTGAAGATAACGGGAGCAGTAAAGATAATGGAGGGAGACCACAGCGTTTCTGCTGCTTTAACTCTCCTCCACCTGTCTGCGAATGCTGCCCCCTGAGATACACAGTCATGAACTATGTCAGGACCACAGCAACAGCCCATACAAGGCATTGAAGAGACAGGGTGAGAGAGAGCAGAAGCCAGTAGAACAAGGTTTAATGTGTAAGACATGACATATTTTCAATTTTTGTATTCAGTTTTAATCACTTTTTTTCAATTGTTTTATTCCCACTATACAATGACTATGTGAATGTACAGTGTGTGTAGGTATCTGTATGTATATATATGTGCACATAGATGTACATGTATGTTTGTATATATGCATACAACACAGTATGTTTTGCTTTGATACATTTGAAATAATTGCCAATGAAGCATACTGAATTGAATTGAAAGAGAGAGACAGAGAGAGAGAGAGAGAGAGAGAGAGAGAGAGAGAGAGAGAGAGAGAGAGAGAGAGAGAGAGAGAGAGAGAGAGAGAGAGAGAGAGAGGGAGAGAGAGAGAGAGAGATAAGAGGTAATTCTTTGCTTTGTTCTTTGGTTTTTCTCTTTCTACAGTCAGTCAGCTCTTCCTTTCTTTTAGTCTTTCTTCCCTATCCTTCTCCCTTCATTCCAGTCAAGGTAATTCATTCTGCAAGAGGTAACTATGAATTATGAATTAAATTCAATTGTTAGAACAGTGCACCTTATTCTTGTCTGGAACTTCCACAATCCACGCTTTCCTCCAGCTCCAGTTTGATTGACAGTGGTTTCACAAAATAAGCCAAAGAGGAACACTCGTCTCCCCAAAGGCAATTGGGCGGAACAGGTTTTCTGGAACATAATTGGCTGGAAGTAGCGGGCCACTTCAAAATAATAAATGAACATTTCACTGGCACCTAGCTGTCTGAGTTGAAAACTACTTTCAGAGGGCCTCATATACACAACATATTTATAGGGGACAAACACTTTTTTTTTTTTACTGAAAAATCGTGGGCCTCACTCTGGGCCTCACTCTCCTGAAATAAGTGGAATGGACACAATACATACAATGGACTAGTGCAGATATTATGAGATGCAAACAAGACTTTAACATAACTCATACTGTATGTTGAGAATAACAACTTTGGATATTCTGTTATTCACACATCATACAGCTTTTAATTTGTTGCCACTGCCACTTTCACAGTAACACTCAGAGAACTTGGCATTCCATAGCCTGCACTGATGTGTTCTGCAGCTACTCCTCACCAAGCGTGGCTAAAGGTGACAGTAGATTCTCTCCAGGTGTCATGTGACTCCCAGCCTCAGAGCGAACAGCATCGGATCTGCTGAGTCAGTGTTGTCATCGATCCTCACAAGCATGTTGATATGGCTCACTTGGAGGACACAGCTGAGGCATGAAGTGGTCTTCTGTGATAAGACTGGGAGATCGAAGCCTACAGTCAGAGCTGTGGATGAACAGTGGAGGGATGGGAGGAGAGGGGAGAGAGAGAGAGAGAGAGAGAGAGAGAGAGAGAGAGAGAGAGAGAGAGAGAGAGAGAAGGGAGAAAGGGTTAGGGGGAGTGGAGAAAGGGAAAGACAGAAGAGGAGGGAGAGAAAGGGAAAAAGAGAGAGAGAGAGGTCAAGCAGGATGGAACAGTTGGTGCATGAGTGGAAGAGAGAGGACAGATAGTGCGAGTGGGAGACCCAGATAGGATAGAAACTGAAAAGCACCTTTCAGCGCCTCCACAGAAGTTCTCCATGGTCTCCCATGTAATGGAGAAGTTTGGAGTGGGGTCACAGACACTGTCAGGCTGTCTGTGGACAGCAGTTTTTTGGCAGATTGTAGAGTGTGTGCGTTTACGTGTGTGTGTGTGTGTGTGCGTGCTCATGTGTGTGTTTGACTTTGTGTTCCATCATTGCAGCAAGATTCGCAGAAATGGAGAGAAGGTGGAGTGCCCTGAGTGATAAAACTAACACACCTCATCTCACGCAGCGCTCATCCAGAGGTGTAGTGTTATGACTCCCACACCATCCTCCCCCTTATCACCAAATCCCACCTACTCTTCCCTGACATGCCCAGGAAGGCCCATAGGGTATTTAAAGCAGCTAATGTCTTCAGGCTCAGACTGCCTGATAATGAAATGACACAGGTTCCAGCTAAGTTGTTTTGTGTTTTTATTCACGGAATAAGTGTTGCCTAACTGTTTATTGGTGTGAGCTCACGAGACAGGAACACAGACACAGGTGTTGACTTGTTTGATGCCAGTCTGTTTGTCTGTGGTGGTGTTTGTGTGTGTGTGTGTACATTTGTGCTTATGACATGTTAGCGAGGCAGATGTACATTGTGTTTGTGTGTGTGTTTCTGTCAGCAAAGCAGGTGCACATTCAAGTGTGTGTGTGAGGTGGGGGGGGGTGTATGTTAGCAAGGCAGGTGCACATCAACACCCGTGTGTTTTGACCCCTCATCTCACCACCTGTCACCTCCCATCTTCAGCAGCATACTGTCTGCCAATTCAGTGCATAAACTTAACCTCTCTAACAAGTGGAGGACCTCAGCTTAACTGACACGTGAAGACGCAAATTGGCACTCGAAACACAGCAAACGGTATCCTTTTATTCATGTCGCTGCTTTCCCCCTCTGCTTTACGTTGTCTACTGGTGAGGTAAACAACACATCAGACATCATGAAGATGTAAATCTAATATGTGGATGTGGTGGAAACCAGGCTCAGCCTCCACACATGCTTCATCGCTGGTCTGCATGGATTGTCTACTAGTGGTGTCTGGTACAGTGTTGGCTATGCTGGAGCATACATCTAAACCTGGGGTTGGAAGTGACAGACAGGTGTACCAGCCGTTTACTGAGCAGTCAATAAGTGGAGACGTTAATTTGTTAGTTTCACACAGGGGCAGGTTACTAATTACATCTTATCTCACATATTATTATCATCCTAAGTGCTAAAACCAGGTGATAAAGATTGTGGCAAATATTATGATGAAATGTTCAGACTTAGATATTCTGTACAGAAACTGAAGAAAGTGTTTTGTTCCTCTGCGAGGCGTCCTAGATAGAGGCAGGCTGCCTCATGGCTTGACTACGGCTCATTCTGCTTGTCAGATGTGCAGCAGAACATCCCGCAGTACGCCAAGGTGTCAAACTTGTATGCTTGAAAGCCTTCAACATCTTAGTGCCTAGCCATTAAAAAGGTGTAGGTCAGCTCATTTCCTGATTTTTTAACACCGAAAATCAACCTACCCCCACTTAGTTTGTATGGTTGTACCCAGCCCATTGATAAACTTGCTCTATATTCACTAATGCCTTAATGTTATGGTGGTTATATAAAGAAAATAATAATGCAATGGTACAAAGGATTCCCTCATGGGAGACAGGGCTTGTAGCTACCTGATTCGTGTGGAGCCATTAAGAAGGACCAGAAAATACTTTCTGATAAAAGTATGGGTGTGGGATTTTTCATGGCCATTCATTTTGGGGGAATTCTCAAACGTTTGAAGTGAACATTGACAGTTACTGAACACGATGTGATAAGTCAGAGTACCTCGAAAGGCACTCTTACGGGAGTGATTTCTTGAACTGTTTTTATGAAGCCACTGAAGGTTGACGTGTTTGAAACATATTTGATATGAGGGATGAATAAAGGATTCACCAAATGTATGTGAGGTTCATGTGTGGATGAGTCATCCGTCACGGAGAGGGTGTCATGTGAGAGCGAGGCACAGACAGGCATAGAGTGGAAAATGCTGTTTAAAATGTGCCCTTTTTGAAAGTGATTCTGGTTTAAATGTTGTCGAGATCAGGGAGCAGCAGGGAGAGATCAAAGTACTGAAGATGCTTCGACACTCTTCTTCTGTTCTATCAACATGTTCCAGAGATGGAGAGAGAGAGCAAGGAAGAGAGACATACAAACACAAACTGCGGGGAGAAAGATAGAAGGAGGATGAAGGGATGAAGAAAGAAGGGACTTAACAGAGAGACAATGAGAGAGAGAAAGAGATGTGAATTGTTTTAAATGCAAACAGTCTGTTTTATTCGGTGGATGAAAGATGCAAGGTAATTAGCGTGAGGTGCAGTAATGCCTCCGAGGGAGTGGGATAGACAGAAAAATGTGCTTGTTTCATTTCTGCTCATCGCCTTGGCGCCGGTTCTCTTGGCAACGGCTCATAACCTGACACGCTCCTGCTGTGCTCCTCTTCTCTCTGCTAGGCACCGTGGACAGTGAAACATATTAACCCACACCTGAGGATGGTTGTCATTTTCAGCTCTTTCCCCCTAGCTTTACTACAGCATGGGTGAGGGTTCTGGGCTGGTAACTGGAGGCTGGGGGCTGGAGGCTGGAGGCTGGGGGATGGGGGCTGGAGGCTGGAGGCTGGGTCTGGTCTTCAGGATAAAAGGCGCATACAATTCCCATACAGTTTTTCGAACCAATCAGTATTAGCTTCCCAACTTAGTGCAAATCAGACATCTATTGATTTACCAAGTGTCTCAGTACAAAGCACTCTATTCTATTCTACTGTATAGATCCAGCTATCTGTTGTTCTCATCCCACTCCTGGTGTTGACCTACCTCCCTTCATTGCTTCTCTGAGTACTGACTGCACTGAAGCTATCTCCATTAGTAACATTTTACATGTTAATCAGTCAACTAGTGCATTAAGAAAGTGCAGCAGCAGATCAAGGGTCATTAGTGCATACAAAGAACAGGCCAAGGAACAGACTGTGTTTACTTGCCACATTGCAGTAGCACATACTGAATGTGTTTCTATGGACCCATACTTTACACGTGTGATGGTTTTGAAAAAGAAAGGGAGAGAGTGGAGAAAGAGAAAGACAAAGAGAGACAGATACACACATACATATGCATAAATACACATATACATGTATATACACATTTATATACATGATATATATACTGTATGTATACACTATACTTTATATGTATATATATATATATATATATATATACATGGTATATATAGAGAGAGAGACAGAGAATGACGGTGGAATAATGAGCATCGTTATCATTGCTCCAGTTATCAGTCTATGATGTGATTAGAGTGAAGAGAGCAGGACAAGCAACACTGAACACTGATGACCGATGAGCTCATGATGTCTCCCTGTCGCTCTCTTTCTTACACACACGCGCACGCACACATTGTTGTGTAAACAAACAGCAGGGTGAATTGATAGCAGACTATAAAACACCCTATCCCTAAACCCTTTTTCAATGATTAATGTGGTGTACATAATAGTGTATTTATTTTGCTATCTGGAATGTAGTGAGACACAGTACACTTTGGTTTTCCTAGCAGTTCCATTCATTTAGAGTTAACCAAGACTCAACACAGGCTCTCACGGCTCTGTAATTTAAATGAATACGTTAATTGATGTTTTGTGTGGGTGTTTAGGTACTTAATTAGAAAACAACCAGTGATTTTTTTCAATTATAATTCAAATAAAAGCTTTAGAGGCTGGAATAAACCCACAAACCTATAGAAGAGTGAGGAAGTGAGCGATGGGGCGGCAAAGATCATAACACTCACTTACTGTCAACTGATTCCATCTGTCCAAACCGTGTTGATTTGTGTGTGTGTGTGTGTGTGTCACGGCTCCTCTACTAACCCTGTCCTCCCCTTGTCCCCTTGTGTGCTTCTGACACCCTGGGTGACTCCGTCCTTCAGCCCTGCCCCCAGTCACCCTCCAGGACCTGTTTTGTCCATCTGTCCAGCCCCCAGGCCATATGCCTGTGAATCCCTCCTCCAGAACCTTCCACCTATCCTGGTCCGTGTTCCTGGTTGGCCTGGTGGGATGTCAGGAGCCATTCCCAGAGGGTCAACATGTATTGTAGTGCACCCATCTTGTCACTATCGAGTAATGCCAATTAATTACATAGAAATTCATAGTAGATACATGTATTCAATGCAACTTCAATGTAAAGTGTTACCACATTCATTGGATCTGACAAATAGATGTTTGTGATAATTAGCCAGAAGTGCATGGCTGTTAGCTGCTAGGAGCTCAGGCAGCAGTACGCTAGCTGCTGGGTGCTAAGACAGCAGTCTGTCAGACCAGCCGATCTGTTTTCCCATTCCATTCCCATCCACCGAGTCTTTATCTGCACACCACCTTTGTTAGGCACTGTACCTTTATTAGTGTCAATTTATATTATACAGCATCAACCAATCATTCGACCAAAGGAAGTTGTAATTAGTTCAAACATGGATATCTATCCTTCAATTATCGCCATGTAAAAACAGTGGAAAGCCTTACTCTAAACGTCGCCCAGAGATGGAGTATTTTCTAATGAGCTCACTGGCAGCCTGGCAGTTCAATATTTGAATTTTCCATTTGACTGTGGACTTAAGATATGCTAATACATACAACGTGCTGAAAAGTGCCACGCAGAGAACGCCTTCTCTCCTGTAGTGTATACAGTGAGGGACCAGTGCCAAAACAATACTAACCCTCTTTAGAGAGCAAGCAGTGTACTGGTGTGCTGGAACTACTGAATTAGTCGTTGGAGCCTGCAGCATAGGCAGTACGGCACTATGCTGTCAAAATTATTTACGTAGCAATGATATCATGATATACATAACCTTGTCATAAGGATATATGTGATCATGTCATAAAGATATATATATATATATACATATATATATATAAATAATCATGTCATATTGATATATGGGTTAGGGTTTATGTGGCCATGTCATAATATTGCAGTATACAGTGTGTAGCACGGACAACTGTGGATAATCTTGGATAAGAAAGACATTATTTTGATCTGATGGCAGAAACGAGGGCTCGGCTTGTGGACTTGAGGTTTAATCCCCATTGGTGACACAGACACGACACACATTAAGTAGTCAGGATAATCATTGTGATGCTGGGCTGCTGGAGATGATTCGTATCATCGGACGTTGTTGGAGATCATGTTGGAACCCGAAGCTTTGAAAAAAAGCTTCCTTTTGCTTGATTCCTGTTTGAGATCGATTCCGAGCGAGGGCCTGGATGTCTCAATCAGGAGTTGAAAGGGCTGTGATTCTAACCCAGAGCAGGCTTATCTGCCACAATGTGTATCTGGGCTGTGAACCTACACCCCAGGGGCTGGAGGCTAATGCAGAGACAGAGAGAAAGATGGAGAGAGACTGAAAGCTGCTGTAGAGGGTGAAATGGTTTGAAACATGACTGGGCGACAGTGAGTAAGACTGTAAGAGAGAACAAGTGAGTCATAGCCTACAAGGTAGCAATGATAAAGATGATCTCTTTCTTTTTGAATTTCAAATCATTTAGGAAATGAAGTTCCTTCTTGAGCTGTATTGAAGTAATCGCTTTGCCTTCATTTCTGTAGGTCCTGTTTCTTCTGCACTGCTGCTGTCAAACTTGTGGCCTGCCTGGAGATAGCCAGTCCCCTGCCTCCCTGTCCCCCTGCATCCCTCTGTGTGTGCGTGTGTGTGTGGGGGGGGAGGGTACTTCCTGAATTACGACGACAGGTTTAGCTGTGGACAAAAACAGTCATCCATCTTGCCTGGATATCCCTTGAATGAGTCTTCCACTCAATACTGCAGACAGAGAGGGATGAGGCAACACGGCTTGTCCATAGCTCTGGCCAAACACCACCCCTTCCATCCTCCCTTCTTCTCCTTCGTCTCTTCTCTGTGCCTCGTTCAATACGGGGTTCATGAAATAATCTATGGCTATAACAGCACAGTACATAGCAAATACTAGATTTACAAAAATCTCAAAACTTCTCCTCTCACTCAGGCCAAAGGCAACATCTTCTGGTTCTGGTTTCTGGTTCTGGTCCACTCCTCTCCTCTCCTCATCTCTCCTCACACTTTCTCTCTTCTCCTCACCTCTCCTTAACTCTCCTCACCTCTCCTCACCTCACCTCTCCTCACCTCTCCTCACCTCTCCTTACCGCTCCTCACATTTTCTTTCCTCTCCTCACCTCTCCTCACCTCACCTCACCTCTCCTCTCCTCTCCTCACCTCTCCCACTAAAACAGTGTTGACAGTCACCTAGGATGAGGAAAGACATTACCTGTCCATTGGTGTGCCCTGCATGCTCGTAATTGGCTGTGATTTCGCTCATCCCGTCAGCACCACCACTGCACCTGACCTATGAACTACTGTTCCAGGTATAAAGCTCAGGAACCACAGCTGTCCTCCTGTACAGGCACGTTCTGTCATGTTCAGCAGAATTCCCCCAAACAAGTTCTCTGTTCAAATAAACAAGGCATCTGGCCAAAAAATCTATTGTCTTTTTTTACATTTGCATTCATGTTTAATTTTGCTTTACTGTGGTTATCACAGTAATAACACCAGCAAAAAGAGGGTAGGACGGGAGACAGGTGGAGAGGAGGACGGGGGGAGAGGGGAGGGAGAGGACAGAGACAGAAGGTAGAGATGAGGGAAAGGAGACTGGGGGGAGGAGGTAGACAGGAGAGAGGGGGAGAGAGGAGAGAGAGGAGAGAGGGGGAGAGAGGAGGGCGAGGAGAGAGGGGGAGAGAGGAGAGAGAGGGGGAGAGAGGAGGGCGAGGAGAGAGGGGGAGAGAGGAGGGCGAGGAGAGAGGGGGAAGAGGAGGGCGAGGAGAGAGGGGGAGAGAGGAGAGAGAGGAGAGAGGGGGAGAGAGGAGAGAGGAGAGAGGGGGAGAGAGGAGGGCGAGGATAGAGGGGGAGAGAGGAGAAAGAGGAGAGAGGGGGAGAGAGGAGAGAGGAGAGAGGGGGAGAGAGGAGGGCGAGGATAGAGGGGGAGAGAGGAGAAAGAGGAGAGAGGGGGAGAGAGGAGGGCGAGGAGAGAGGGGGAGAGAGGAGACTGGGGGGAGAGAGGAGGGAGAGGAGAGAGGGGGAGAGAGGAGAGAGGGGGAGCGAGGAGGGAGAGGAGACTGGAGGGAGAGAGGAGGGCGAGGAGAGAGGGGGAGAGAGGAGGGCGAGGAGAGAGGGGCAGAGACGAGGGAGAGGAGACTGGAGGGCGAGAGAGGACTGAGAGGGAAGTTTATCCCAGGCTCATGTCAGAAGCGATTATTTGGAGTGCACAGGTAAGGGGTAGGGTTGTGTTCTGATTGGAGGGTTATGAAAGGGCACATTATTGGGTAAGACTTCTGTTGTTGTCCTGGTAACATGACTACATTAAAAAACCTTTTAAAGCTTGTCTGCCTCATCTGTCTACTTTTGTGTGCCCTCATGTTTGGAGCTTGTGTGTGTTTGTATGTGTGTGTCTGTGTGGACGTATACTTACATTTTCGAATTTTCTGAGAAATACAAGCACTTCCATTTACAAAATTTGTGTCCAAGATGTTCCCTCTTGATGAAACTTTATAGACCACCTGATGGAGTCAACAAAAAAGGCCTTAACAAGCCTGGGGAAGCAGGAGTTTCAGAAGCTTAAGGCAGACGCGGGCTGATGAGAGAGAGAGAGAAATAAAGAGAGAGAGGAGAGACAGAGAGAGAGATAGAGATAGATAGAGAGAGAGAGAGAGAGAGAGAGAGAGAGAGAGAGAGAGTCACAGCAAGGACTGAAAAGGACTGACACAGACGCACAGAAATTTCCAGAGCAAAAATTAGGAAACGAGCAGTGAAGGGGGGGAGGGAAGGGAAGAGGTCCACAGTGAGTCGTCGTAAGACGGTAAAAAGCCAACAAAAAGAAGAGTGCTACTGTATCGAAAGCTGGATGACATGAAACTGTTCTGAAAAGCTTAATTTCACTCAGTCCCACAACAGCTTGCTTTGCAGTGATACTTCCTCTGCTGAATATGAAAGACATCCTCAGCTGTGTAGGGCAAGCCAGGAGTAAAGGTGGAGACCGCTGTTCCATTTATTCCCCGACTACAGTGAAAGACAGATCTAAATTCACATCCTCCTGCACCGTAAACAACTTGCAGTGTCTGTAAACACACAGGAGTGTGTGTTTTTGGTCTGTCTTTTCAGATCCAGACTGCAGCCCAGTCAGTGAGCGGGGGGAGGGGGGGGAGGGGGGGGGGGGGCTGGTGTGGGTGAATTAGCACACTTGGGACAAATTCATAACATATTGTCTTTTTGAATGTCTCTTGTTCTCTCTACAATCTCTTCTTTTTCTTAGCTTTTTATGGCACCAATCTCAGCAGTTCAACTTCTAGCTCACACTCAATTTCTCTCCTTGTCTCTGCTCTTTGTGTTATTTTTGTAGATCCCCGATTGTGTGTGTGAGTGTGTGTGTGCGTATGTACGTGTGCATGTCCTCTTGTGCATAGGAAACAGTGCTCCTTTTTTTCTGATGATTGTCTGTCGTACAGCAATGATTATATCAATAACCGCATTGTATAACCAGAAGGCTATCATCTCTCTCTCATCTGTTTCATTCACAGCTTCATCACATACTTACAGTGAGACTGTGACGTTATCATAGCAGACACGTTCCCAGACAATCCTCCATTTCCTTCTGTCTGACGTGTTGTTCTTGCCTTGTGGAAACTCAGTCATTGCACACAGGCTATTGCACCTGTGAAAGTGATATCATGATTTCCTGTATCATAACACCATCTTGGCAGGGGAGGCCGACACTTGTTAGTCGACAGAAGAAAGCAGGACTCGGAGAATCAACAAGCATCTGGCTAAGGGATGGATATTCTGCTGATCAGGAGAGCTGGGATACAACGTCCTTTCAACGTTCTCCCCATCAGTTGGCCCATTACTGAAAAGCTTTTGAAAATGACCTTAACCATGGGAGAATGTAGGTTTAGGTCACAATGTAACATTTGTGAGCGTTGTGCCACCCTTAAGAATAGCTCATGCCTTTGTAAAAGAGTTTGGCGGCTTAGTTTGAAAACCATTTCGAGACATGTTTGTGGTTAAAGCAAACAATACTTTACTACACGGAAAAAGTTTCAGAAACCTTCAGTATGCTAACTCGTGTTTGTTGTGGTGACTTTAAAATATGAGGATCCATTCAGATGACAATTGATGTGCGTGGAACAATCATCCCAGGCTACGTGCTGGCACCATCAGGCAGCTATCAGTTTCATGACACCTTTTTGAGATTGATTGTTCTATGAGAATGAGGTCATCCTATTAATGATACATAGGCATATGCATAGTTACTATATCAATTATGAATGGATTCATGCATAATTTATAGTACTGTGTGCTGAGAAAGTTTTCTTCCCCTTGCACAAGATGCAGTGTGAATTATTTGCAAGGATTTCATGTGGTTGAAGTCAATAATGAATAGGTGTCATTGATCATGTTTTCCGGACAGATCATTTTAGATACATTTTGGACTTCATTTGGATTTTAGTCACTTTATTTGAAATGTTTTTTTCCAGGAATATCTCCCCCTCCCCCCCTCTCTGGACCTCCCCCCCTCTCTGGACCTCCCTCCCTCTCTGGACCTCCCCCCCTCTCCCCCTCCCTCCCTCTCTGGACCTCCCCCCCTCTCCCCCTCCCTCCCTCTCTGGACCTCCCCCCCTCTCTGGACCTCCCTCCCTCTCTGGACCTCCCCCCCTCTCCCCCTCCCTCCCTCTCTGGACCTCCCCCCCTCTCCCCCTCCCTCCCTCTCTGGACCTCCCTCCCTACACATTTCCAGAACCCAAACCGTCCACTGACCGACCACTGTCAAAAGAGGGAGGGAGAAGGGCAGCTTCCATGACTGATTACAGCCACTAAAGCAGACCCTTCATCTTTCAATTCCACTGTAGCTCCTTCCTATCTCTGGTGAGAGAGGGGCTCAGACCAGCTGACCTGTCCCCATTGTGTCTGCTCAGCACTCGGCATCAGTGTTGTGCATCATACGTTTCCTTTGACTTCATTTAGCAATTGCTTTTGTCTAAGACGATGTTGAAATGTGCATGTAGAAAGTACAGGGGCAAATTATGCGTCATGTGCATCGCTCCAGCACTGCTAGGTCAAGTCAAGGATCTGTCTGTGTTTACTAGGTACAATGCAGAGTAACATTTCAGGCTCTTAGGCACAGGGAAAAATCATCTCAACTACAGTGCAACATTAACATCTCATCTGCAGGAGTGCAAAGCCCAGTGCAGCAAAATCATGCTAATTTCCAGTACAGTACAACATCAAACAACTGTGTTGATGAAGTCTCTTTCCAGATAGCGGTACAACAGGATCTCAATTACAACATGCAGGGAAGGGACACATTTGCAAGTACACTGTAATAAGCAGTAATATACGGCTAAGTGCTGCATTTGGTACTCTTAGGACAAGCAAAATCCTTTCTGCTTTACATTTGTTTTCATATCACATCTATTATGGGGTGTCATGTACAGTATCAGGGAATGTTTGCAGCTGTTGGCTGTGAAAATCTGCTGTGATGCAAATATACAAAGATGATGAAGAGGAAGTTGGCAGCCCTCTACCAGGGCCCTGTGCGTCCCTCCCAGCCAGCTCAAATAGAGCCATTACCAGCAGCGGCCTAAAACGCGTCCCTAGCCATCAGGTGTCTCAACTGAATTACTGCACTTACCGATCAATAACATCACCTAGCAACATGTGTGTGTGCCAGTGTCTGTGTGAGCGTCAGTGTGTGTGTGTGTGTGTGTGTGTGTGTGTGCGCTGGTGTGTATGTTAGCACCTGCCTGCCAGCTGGATGTTGTTTTTCTGCTAGCTTCCAGTATGCATCCAGTTGTGTATTTATGCCATTTAAAATAAATATGTGCCATCCCCTGTATTTTCCCCATGTTTTACATTCTACAGCCCACTCACTCCTTTCAAACATTTCCTGTCACACTGACAATTTATTTAAGATCGCAAACTATAGATGTCAGGTAACATGGAAGGAAGGTCTAGAATCCACCTTCCATGCTTGTTTGTTGACTGCATCCATCCACATCACAGCTTTGTACTGGTTGAATACGACAAGAGGAACCACATGCACGGATAGACAGCAAGCACAAGCAGAGAATGCTCACACCTACACCAACAATGACACAGCCAGGACTGAGAAGGGGAGCAAACATATATACAGGCCCGGGTGATTACACAATGGACAACAGCTGGGTGATTGGAACGAGACACAGGATGTGCAGGGAGTCAGGTGAGACAGACAAGACCAGGACTGGAACTCACCCAGGGAGACACAGAACAATTAGGTCCAGGGAAAACCAGGACTCCAAAACACACAGGGCATTGCCATGGGTGTGACAGTACATGGTAACCAGGAAGGTAGGTCTATATATTATCTCAGTTAGCCCCACCTGGATCAACAAACAAACCTAATGAAAATGGTTTGACGACAGACACACAATTATAAACCAGAACTGCCCAAACAAGAATGACTAATTTTCCTCCCATTATGTTCCACATAAAAGCTAATCAATTGAACACAGGGAAATTCAATTAAAGCTAAAAACTGTAATCAAAATGGTGTGTATAAGAGCAGAGCTGTGGTGGCTGGGAAGGTGTGCTGAGCAGTCAGTTTGTGGCTCGTGCAGAGCTGATCTGCGGTCATTGTCCCTGCTCCAGCCACACTACACAAGAGGAAGCACTAATTAAAAATGGTTGGCCTCCAGCATGTTAGGCATTGTTAATTTCCACCTCCTTTGTGTTTTGGGGTATGTGTGTGTGTGGGAGAGGGGAGAGGGGGCTGCTTGTGTGTGTCGGTGTGTTTGTGTGTGTGTGTGTGTGTTTATATGTATGCATGATAGTTAGCTGTTGTTGTGTGTGTCCTTTGTTGGTTATTTTAGTTTTCTCCCCCTTCCTCTCTTCCTCTCTCTTGAAATTCCACTCTTTCAAGCTCACTTTCACTCTGTCATCTACCCTTACTTTCGCTCTCATATCATCCACCTGATTGGAACCATACAAGTAATGTAATTTTTCCTGTAGTTAAGAAGGACATTTAAAACCCTGAAACCTTGCCATGGATGCTCTGTGATGTCACCCTGACAGCAAGCATGTTTGATAGAAAAATAATAAACAGACAGACAGAGAGGCAGGGAGACAGACAGAGAGGCAGGTAGACAGACAGAGAGGCAGGGAGACAGACATAGAGGCAGAGAGGCAGACATAGAGGTAGGGAGACAGACGGAGAGGCCGGCAGGGAGGCAAACAGGGAAACAGGCAGGCTAGTAGAGAGGGAGGCAGACAGACAGAGGCAGTGTGGCAGCGATGCATGTAGGCTTGCAGGCAAGAGGGCAAGCAGGAAGCAAGCAAAAAGGCAGACAGGAAAGCAGACTGGCAGGCTCAGGCCACACAGGGACATTACAGCTATGTGAGAAAAGTAATAATATAAAATGCTATGGATTTACATTTTTCAGAGGATGTCCCCAGATGCTGAAGAAAACCAAATGGTTGAGTCTATGTGTTGCAGCACAGGAAGGTGGACTGAACACAGATTCAAAGAGCACAGATCTTCATGTTTCTGGAGATCACATGGACTAGCAGTAATGATCAGCAAACCTTCTCTGAAAGAAAAAGATTACAGACAATTGACTGGCTGGCTTGCAGTGTGATTGGCTGGCTGGCTGGCTGGCTGGTTGGCTGGTTGGCTCGCTCACTCACTCACTCACTCACTCACTGACTTGAATTTACTGAGTGACATGCTGACAAATATTCATGAGCATCTAGGTGAGTTTCAGTTTCCCCAAGGGTTATCAGAGAAAATGACAGGCTTGTGACAAGAAGTGTCTTTCTGTTGGGGACCTGAGAAAATGATAAGAAGAGTTTCACCCAGGCTGAGCCTGAGGCTTGTGTGCTAGTTGAAGTGTGTGCTAGTTGAAGTGTGTGCTAGTTGCTTGTGCTTTTGTTTTGGCTTCACCCAGGATGACACCAGTCCTACTCTATTAGGTTTGTATTGGTGACAAGGAGATCTTGAACTACGTTTAGGCTCTTTATTGCCTCAAAAGCACCGTTTGATTGCCACTTAAGGCGTACATCATCCCATTCCTCATCCTCGAGCCTCTTCCTGATAGTCTTTCTCTATCATAAACTCTCCCTCTCTCTTTTAAACCGTCTCTCCTTCTCTCTCTTCGATTTTTCTACCCCCTTCTCTCTCAACGTCCCCCTTTCCTCCTTTCTACAACCTTCATTTTACATGTGTCAAATCTCAGTCTGTTGTCAAAGTTGTTCTTCTCATTCCTTATCTCCCTCCTTCTCCATCTCTTCCTGCTTCCCCCTCCTTGTCTTACTTCCCATTTTTTCTTCCACTCCTCCTTCACCTCTGCCTTACCTTCTCCTTCCTCCTCCTCTAGCCCCTCCTCCCACCTTGTGTCTTGTGTCTGTGTTTTTCTCCACTAGAAGTGACACTGTCCTTGGCTCTTGTCGTCATGTTTGTGGTTGTTCAAAGTACATTTCTGTGTTAAATTTTTATTGACAGTTATACTGCAATTAGTAAAAATGACAAAACAACAGCAGCACAGATGGCTGCTCAGTAGATCAGCAGCTAGCACAGACATGTTAGCACGGTGTTAGGACTGCAACAAAGCAAGAACGAGGCACTGATTGTTATTCCATCACTAATTGCAGTTTTTTCATTTGTATTTAGGAGACCAGCTTACCGAATCATGCCTGCCAGAAACCAAGGGAAGTACCCTTCTGTCGCTGTCATTAGAATAACTCCATAATAGTCAATGACTCTACACTCATTTGGAAGGGGTATGAACCCTATAATCCTGGCTAAGGAAGTGGCTGGGCTTCAAAACAGACTTCTAATGCCCTCCTAGAAGTGAAGGAGAGGCACGTGGCTGCAGAGACAGCCTGGCAGCCCTCCCAGACTGGATGGAGAAGAGAGGACAGGAGAGTGGGAGTCAGAGAGGTAGGAATAGATGGAGCGTGAGAGGAGAGAGAGGAAGGGAGAGAGGTGGTGTGAGAGAAAATGACATGGAGTGCGAGAGAAAGGGAGAGAAGGAGAGAGGTAGTGAGAGAGAAAAGAAGAGAGGGTGGAAGGGATAGAGGTAACGGCAAAGGAAGCTAGCAGGGGATGTGAATGAGAAGGCTAGAGAGAGCAGCGGGATGAGTGCCAGACTGATAGATGAGAGAGGTTGAGTGTATTCATATGGTGTTTCTAATAGCCCTGTGATTAAGCATGCTTTCACCATATCCTGATGTACTCAGAACTCCTCCACAGTGTTGTGTGTTGAACAACGGTCAGTCCTACAATATACGTTAGCCGTGTAGTTGCAGCTCTCACATACATACTGTCACATGCTTACTCTGAGAAACTGGATCAGCTGACAGGACACTATGACCTTGGGGTCACGTTTCACATGTGAACGTTAACGTGCACAAACTGGTTTGAACTGGCAATGCATTTGGTACTAGACAGCGTTCACCACCAAAGGGATCATCATTTATGCTCTCATACACAACCTGAAAAACAAAGAAGCAAGACCAAAACAGGGCCATGCAATTGAAAGGATCTGCATGTACTGAAACCATTGTTGTCAGTCAGGTTAGCTTCAGTTGCCACACCGTTTGTTGTCCTGTTTCTGTGTGACTAAATATATTATTTTCTTCCACAAAAGATAGAGATTGTTAGGAGGTGTGTTGTTTAAGTGTATAGTATGTAGGGGCAAGGTAAGATGTTGAGTACTACAGTTTTTGTCAAATTAGTTTAAAAAAAACTCCTGTAGCAGGCAACACACAACAAAGACTCTCAAGAGAGAGCTATTCTGGGAGATCGATTAAAGAAGATCCAGGAGATCCATTATACATGTGTGTGTGTGTGTGGTGTGTGTGTGTGAGTAAGAGAGACTGTATGTGTTGTGTATCTGCTATATCAGTGCCGTTGTACTGAAATCCTGACAGTTAGCCATGGACATTAACCAAGCTGTTATTATCCTATCATCCCTGAGTGCCTGAAGCATCTTGTGTGTGTGTGTTTGCAGGTGTTTGTGTATCTTGAAAGGTGAAACGTCTGAGCTGCGTAAAGGGGGACACACGATTGGCCAATGCACACAGGCTCTCTATAATAAAGATCATTTCATGCAAACAAGCCGTCATCCTGAAAGTGCAGAGTAGGGGAAAGGAAGGCACGGGGAAGAGAAGTGGTGTTACAGGGTAACAGAGGGATCTGTTTCCCAGCCCACGAGGGAGGGAAAGAGCAGAGTGTAGAAACGAGTCAATCGACTTTCTGAGAGATGTGATGACTATCAGAGCATTCCAGTAGAGGAAGGTTGGAGGGTAATTCTCTATGTGGGCCATTAGTTGATGTGCTATAACCACACAGACAAAGTCCACTGTAGACAATTACCTACTTTTCTTCTATTCTCTGGAGTCCTACTCTATCCTGTATCTCCCCCTTCCTACCCATTCTATCAGTTCCCCTTCCAGTCTGTACTTGTGTTTGCTTTTGCAGGTGGAGGAGAAATGGAGGTTAATTTAGGACAATAAGAGATGGAGCTTGAGATGTTTCCCAACAGGAGGCCTCCTGGGCTGCTTCTCCCTGAATCAGATTATCTACCAGCTTCATTGATTTAATTCTCCAACTCGACGTATGGGGCTTTCTGTATTTATTCAGTGCACCAAACTGTTTAGAGATAAGATTGCCCTTTTATCTTTGCTCTTGTGTATTGTAGCCCAGAACAATTCCAGTTGCCACAATATCTCATGATTAGGTTAATTGTGCAATTAAGATGAGAATGATGGTAGAGCCAGCGTTTGGTGTGTGTGTGCTTTTTTTGTGCCTCTCTCAGGACTAGTCAATTGCCTGAACCCAATGCAGGATACATTCAGGAAAACGAAATGACTCATCAATTCCTTACAGCAATGATAGTTATCCCAATCATTGAGCTCCGGTAATGAAAATACAGATTCCTGTCAGTGTCTGTATTCACATCCTATGGTCAAGCAATATCATGTCATTATGTAGCTACAATGGCATGTTTTTATTTCATGTCTGTGTGAATTGTCCTGGTCTCATAGCTCCATCTGGATTCTCTGACAGCCCATGTACAAAAGGAAGGGTTCGGTTGTAGTCCTGTTTGTGTTCTCAGGTGGATGCTGTTGTTTATAGTGTGGACTGGGGGACTCTGGGACACATTGTACTGCTTTTGTGTCTCTGAGTGGCTTGGATTTCAACTCACACTCTTCTTCCACTGGAGAGAGTGGTAATCAGGAAAAAAGAACATAGGTGCTTGTTAACACACTGGTTGAGCAGACAGACACATATTAAGTACACAGGGAACTGCACACACACACACACACACACACACACACACACACACACACACACACACACACACCACACATACCCACACACTCACACAAGCCCATTGCCATCATTCACATTCCATATGAGACGTCCAATCCCACACGTAAACACAGTGAGAATGTGACAGTGAGTTCAGATATCTGTTGACCCTTGCAACAATTTCATGGAAATGCATGAATATTTCGCAGAATATATTTGCATAACAAATGCTAATTATGTAATTAGAGGGGGGGGGTCTTCTGCTCGGTCCATGTGGTGTTCCTGCCTCTCTCTTCTTCATGGCAGATGATGCATCGACTTATCAAACAGGTAGCCACATTCTACACTTGGCAGTTTGGTTCAATTAATTAGAAACTAAATCCAACTGATTTGATTGATGGTCTTCTCTCTATGGCTAAGCAATCAACTGACCATAGTACATTTGTTAAGTGCTTGTTCTCTCTCTGTCTCTCTTTCTCCTGGCAGTTTTGTCTGACCTCTGTCTCTGCTGAATGGTTGTAATATCAGTCAATAAGCACGTATTGTATTGCCTCTAATACATCAAGCTATGACCCACACGGTCTTGGCTTGATTCCACCATGAACTGCTGTGTCAATAGAGTCTCAAGGAGAAGGCATTACACAGGCCATACAGCTCCATTCATCCTAATTCACTTCTTAACATTCCGTCTTATTCCATCCTGGGAACCAAATGAATCTGCGAGCTCATGGTTTATTTGCTTTGGCAGATGGGTCTGGCCACCTTCCCATTCAAACAGTTTTCCCTCCGGCATGGAAAGTTCCGGGCCAATGACAACTTTATCTATATGGTTAAAACCATGACTACAGAGGAATGCCGGTGAAGCCTTTTTTGTAAACCTCTAAGATGATGTTTCTTTGCTCTAATTGGTTGTATCTACCCAATTCTATCCAATTGCTTCCAGAGGCATTTTGTTCTGCACCCGTTGATAACGCCCCTGGGAAGCTCGGGAGGTTACTGATTAAAATTCATTTGCAAATTCGTTTGACGATGCCAGGCAAGTCTTACTCATAACTACACACAGTAAAAGTATTCCTGGCTTGTGAAAAACTGTCTGGCTGTGGAGGAAGATGGGTCTGTCCCTTTGAAGGAAGAAGATTGAGGGCCCTGTTCCCAAGAAGACAAGCAAAAGAAGCCATTGAAGATGTGTCATCTAGAGAGCCACAAGGGTCACAGAGGTCTTTTTTCTTGTTAATGTCAAAACACATCTTTTATGCCCTTATTAATTAAAGCATCCCATGGGCAGAATATGTCATAGAGTAGAAGCACTTTAATGACAATGGGAATTGTGCTCAGCTAACAAGCACAACAACAAGTGCTCAACAAAAGCTTTACTCTTTGCTCTACTCTCTCTGAGCACATTATTTATCTCTCCGTTTCCACTCAAAACCTAACCTGGTTACATTTGGTCCAACCCTCAAACGTATACAGGTGAATGTTATTTGCACCTCATTTGAGCTTTTAGCTCAGCCACGCTTTAAAATTGTGGCTGAAGGATGCTTTCAGAGGTTATTGGTTATGTCAAATGCCAGTTGACCTCACCGACCTGAGGAATCATTTGACATTGGGCTTACAACTCTGCCTACCGTTCCTTCTCTTGGCTGTCTTTACTTTAGTTACATTGGGATTCAGCTCCGCCAGTCAGTGCATGTCTTTATCTCAGGGGACCTTTCCCATGCCATACTGCTATTCTATTACCATCAGCCAGTATCCAGTAAGGGTAAGGCTGATCCACATGCCACTGCTGTGTGCAAAAAATCTATTGATCTGATTACCATATCAACCAACACTATGCGCTCTACGCTGCCTGCTTCACAGTCATATCATCAGTTGAGCTGTCAGTAGTTTGCCTTCTTTCATCCTCACCAATGATAAAGCCGATTGTTATATTAATTGAGAATCATTATATTGTTGTTAATGGCAGCCGTTTTTCCATTCCAGTACCTAATGAATTGACTCTGCAGCTGCAAGGCTGACGAGCTACTGGAATAGAATGCATTGCGAGACCTGAATGGGCCATTATGCTGCTACAGGCATAATCATTTTCTGTTGTTTTATTTATTTGTCTTCTGCATTTCTTTTTGCTACCTTTAAATTAGAGGGCAAAGGAGGGTTGGGTGCTGAAAACACTGCCATGATTTAGCCAGAGAGAACTGGACAGGGAAGAAGGGAGGGAGAGAAAGTGAAAGAGTTAAAGAGAGATAGTTAGAGAGAGAGCGAACTTTTGTACCGCCTGCAGCCTTAGCGCTATAACTTTTACTGTCTTCACAAAGCAGGGCCTGCCTCCCTCAGACCCAGCCTGCATCCCCGGGGGCAAACAATGTCCATCTCAGAATATGTTTATGATAGGTTTTTGACTGACATTCTTCCCTCCAAGGTCTGGTCACTGATATAATTAGCACAAACCCACGAGCGAAGGTTTTAAGTTCTGAATCAGATTTTGTGGATCGTACGCAAACTTTCCAAGGGTGAGTACACAGTGTTTGAAGTATTGTAGACCAACATAGCTACAGTAGTGTGCTCTAACAGTTGTCAAGGAGGTTTTCTTGTGCATTTGTACAGCCACATTATACCATAGATTATTTGTTTGTGTGTTTGTTTTTTGTTGACAATTTGACAAACCCTAACTAAAATAGTATATACATGTTTTTGCTGTTTTAACAGTAAATCTCAACAGGGTCATAATCCCTGGGCTGGAATGGAGTTAAAACAGGAAGTGTGGTCTACATCCAACATCCGTGCCCTCCTGGTCAAAGGAGATCTCCAGTTAAAGTGGTTGTAAAACCTTTGACCAGGGAGAGATCATCAAAAGTACTTCTTCTCTTTAAGTAATGGAGGCCAGGACCCCTAATCAGCTATAGAGGACTCCGGGTAGAATCATAGGGTCCAAAGCTCATGCCTGGCTAGGGTGTGCAACCTCCAGTAAAACAGCACACAGTACTCCTTAGACTTGCCTAGGATCCATAATCTCTAGTATGACAGAGTACATTTAACTAGGGTCCATGTTCTTTAGTAGGACCATGTACCACTAACTGGGGTCCACAGTCCCTTGTAGGCTAGTGTACAGTTCCATCTGACTCAGGTCCATACACTCTAGTAGGACAGCGTACAACTCAAGGCTTGACTCGGCTCCATAGTAATAAAAAGAGAGAAGAGAGATATAGAAAGTGTTTCTTTCTCTTCTGTGCCTCCTTTTCTAGAAAAGAGCACCTCTTATAGCAGCAGGGTTCCTCAGATTTTTATTCATCAGTGCTCTGTGTGTGGTGTGTGTGTGTGTGTGTGTGCTTGTGTGTGTGTGTGTGTGTGTGTGAAAAGTGTGTTTTCAATTTAACTCAGAAAATGACAACAATTGCTACACGGACAAATCGATTCGTTTCGAAACTTACAGGACAGCTGTATTACTTGTTATAGTAGTTGTTTTTGCCAGTTGAAGTCTGGTTGTTTAGCTTCCAAAACTAACGTTCGGATGTTCCAGCATTCTGATGCATTATGTTAGATTACCACCGTAGCCCAAATTATGGTATAAAAAGCTATTTCATACACATTTATATCACATGGTGTTACCTCTTTACTTACATCTGTTCACACATTTCAAACAAGTCAGCTATTTATTGGATGCGAAACCTCCTAACTGCCTTTTGTTTTAGGCTGCTTCATATTGTGGGCAAGATTGCGTGCTTAACATCACAGCTACAGAAAGAGAAACATGGATCATGGCATTTTGCTTCCATTGCTGCTTGGGTATTCTGAATGTTCAGAGTAAAGATAATTTTTGTTTCCTAAACATTTTTTTCCTCTGTGATGGAATCATCTTTTCCCATTTTTGGAAGACCTGGAACTGATAAAACAAAAACGAAACCCAACCCTAATGTGTGTGTCACTGTGTGTGTGTGTTTGTATCTTTGTGGAGACCCTATGCTGTTGAGTGGCTGTGTCTAATGTCACTGTTGTTTAACATGATAACACTGATGAACAATTCGACAACAACGCGTAATCAAGACTGTTGCGGTCCTATGCCTGGCCCCACCATCTCCTGTCCTCTGAGGGGCTGCTAATCAGGGCCCTGCTGTCCACAGCTGATGACTCTCCCAGGAGATCCAGTAACCTATCAGTTCTCTGATTACAGCCCTGAGGTTCCTCCCAGCCAGCCACCACCAGATTCCCTATGTCCAATCAGTATCAATTAGAGACAGCGGTGTGGTAACCCTCCCAGCTGAGGCTGCATGCGTTGAACACCACGGCGTTCCCCAGCGTTCTGACGAATGTGTGTCAGATGCAGGGGCGTAGCCACGGGTAGGCCTGGGTAGGCACAGGCCTACCCAATTTGTTCTAAGGCCTACCCAAAGACGAAAATATCTCCGAAAGATTATGCACCGAGTGCACATCTTAAAGTAAATAAGTATAAAAAACGGAAAAGATGCATATCCATATTTTTCTAGGCCTACCCAAAAATATTTTCCTGGCTACGCCCCTGGTAAGATGAAGCCAGGACGTGTTTATAGTATGGCACACTGTAAAGGATTTCACTCGTTTTGTCACTGCACACTGCGTCATGTTTTACAATAACACTTTATCAAGTGTAAAATCTGTCAACCTGTCAAGGAAATGTGTGGCGTGAATGTTGTGTGCGAAGGCGTGTATTGTAGATAAATGCTGGTCTGGGCATGGGTGTTGTATGAGAGGTGTTGATTACTATGCTGTGCTTGGTTGGTGGGTCTGAAGGATGGATCTTCACAGTCCAGACCACTCTACATGCTCTCCTCACACTCCAGTGTGGATGACTGCAGCTGGAAAGTGACGATTGCACCCCTCCGAACAGCACTGAGGTCAATTGGAAGTCTGTGTGTGTGTGTTGTGATAAGGCAGAGGAGACCAGGCGGAGGAAGAGAAAGGGTGAGCCCCTGAGTGTTCTTTTAAACAAAATTACACCGAAAACTAAAATAATCTTCTATGGAGGGCTGCTTGGTTTCCTTCTTGCTTCACAGAATTCGTCTTTGAGCCTTCAGATGAGGGAGGCGGGGGGGGAGGGGCAGGGAGTCCTCCTCGCTGCCTGTGACACTCCAGTACACCAGTAGCGGGGTATTGTCAAGGCGGTGCCCCAGTGCCTTCTCTTGTGTTTTCACTGGTTCTTTCCGTGTGTGGCCACGGTGCGGGCGTGTCTGTCACTCTCACCCCTGGCTCCTTGCTCCCTACGCACCTATGTCTCATCAGTAGTCACCAAGCTGTAGTCCACTGTCAGAACCTTCCCCTGTATTTAGGTTCAGTCAAGACACTCGTGATTGATTTGATCATTTATTCATACACATGACAAATGGTTTAACATTGGCGGAATGGATGTACATGGGGAAGCGCTCCCTGCCTTCACTGCAGCATGCATGACATGAGGCAGGGAGCAACGAGTTCAATCCCCCACGGGGAGAACAGACAGACAACACGGGGGAGAAGGGGATGGTGGTGGGTGGCAGCAGCGCAGGACACTGAGGTAATCGAGGATGCGTGTGCGTGCATGCTGCGACTTTATAGCGCCACCTATCGAGCTAAGCCTATGGGCTAAGAACACGGCGATGGGTGATAAGACGCGCGCTGCCCGAGTGCCATGGCTGAACTTGCTTCGCTCATTTAGCGAATTTGGTCTGATTGCTAGTTCTGTTCTAGTCGTGTCCGTTTACATCCCCCTACCCGTTCATTGTTGTCAAAGCCAGTTTTTTCCGGTTTGTAGCAGAGTACATTTACATTTAGTCATTTAGCAGACGCTCTTATCCAGAGGACACAACATCAAGGACACAACATAATTTGGCATGGCTGGGAATCGAACTGGCAACCTTAAGATTACTAGCCCGACTCCCTCACCGCTCAGCCATCTGACTCAAGTACCTGAGTTGCTGAGTGTTATGTATGTTTTAGTTGGTTACTAATAAATGTGAGAATTTGTATTCGATCTGCCTGTGCTCTCCTGCGTTTGGGTCCACTTGCTCGGCTCCCCAGGACAGGACAATCACACCAAACACTGACCCAGAGGAGAAGCGCCTTTACTTTGAAAAGGCGTTTGAGTTCAGTCAGTCATTGCGAAGCCTCATGGCCTCTCACCTAAGTTTAGAGGACTCCACACCCAGCTGTTGTCGTCACCAGGCCCTTCACCAGACTCCCAGCTGACACTGTGTGCTCAACTTCCTGTTCGCCTTTTTGTATTTGGTGTGTAGCATGTCCCCGTTTGTTTTTATCCTTTCTCTTCACATTCACAGATCACAGATTCTTCCTCTCGGTCTCTCTGTTTTCATTTTTCTCTCACAAACTCGGTTGCATCCCTTCCCTCCCTTGCTGCCCCCCTCCCTCCCTCCCTCCCTCTCTCTCTCGCTCTCTCTCTGTCACTCGATCCTTCTCTCTGCAATCCAGAGATCCGTCTTATGTTTAGTGGTGCTCAGGAATGGCTTAGGGAGTGTTCGACTCCAGGAGCACCTGGGCTGCCTGCCAGGGAGCAGGGGAGCCCAGCAGGGGAATGTCCCTGTCCTGTCCTTCCTTCTCCTTTCCTCTCATCTCGGCAGGGGGGTCGTCCACCTCTCCTCTCGGCTCCTCTGCCTCCTCTCCTCTCATCCTCTTCTCCTTACCAACTCAGTTCTTTGTATTGGCTATTATAACATAACTTAAGGTCAGATTCACGTACTTTGATTGGTTGTAACAAATTGATATTAATCATTTCATAAAAGGTTCTAAAGGGTTCATATAGTGTTGTGTGTATTTGTAACTAAACTCAGGTATTGAGAGTGTATGTCAAGTTGGAAAGAAAGCGTTACAGTACGTCCACATGTATAAGCAAAGCAATTCCTTGTTGAGTCTTGTACATTGATTGCCACATTCATCCCAGATAACATACTAACATGTAGTGTCATGGCCCACCCCCTCTGTCCCCCTCCTAGACCTTGCATGCGTTAGTGTACGTGCATGTGTGTGTGTCTGTCTGCGTGTTGTAGCAGCACCCTGCTTTCTCACTTAAGGCCTCCAGTCACTCAGTCACTCCACCTCCTCCCAAGAGCAGACTTGTATTTATTTCATTTTAATTACAGATCATGCTCCAAATGATGGTCCAATGAAGGTACACGCTTTGGCGCCTCTAAACAGACAGTAACTCACACACAGCCACATGGGCCTTACTTAAACATGTAATTGCTCGAATGTTTCGTCTTTTAATTCTCCAAATGGATTTGAGCAATGAAGCAGCACAGGCACTTTAGGCTGTCGGTAAATTCAATCTCCGCAGGCAAGAAAGAGGAACTTGAAACAATGGTGAGCCTATGCCTGCAGGTACACTTGATTACCTCTCATCATACTACTGTAACTAGGTTTGTGTACCTATGTCCGGGTTTTAAATCTCGAGGCATCGGCAAATTGCGAAACCAAGCGCAAGAGATTGGCTTGAGCTAGTGCACCTCTAACCTCCTGACAAGTCAGGCAAATCTAGAAGTTTTAAATTCCTGAATTGCTCTTAAATAAGAGAACTTCAGATGACAAGTCAGACAACCTTCAGTTCGGGGAAAAGGTAGAAATGCTCAAAGGGCACTTTGTACTATAGTTTTCTAACATTACTGGGGTATTGTGCAGTGTAGGTCTTTTGCATGAATATATACAGTATACTGTCGCTGAATACATTCCACAAGACAAGCCTAAGAACTCAAATCAAATGAATAATCCTATTTACTAGGTGTTTTCAGTGCTCCTAATGTTTGTTGACAGTTGAGAGCATGTGTGTTTATGCTTACCTTGGAGGAGGAAGCCATGTGTAATAGTGTGAATTGTATTACTTGCTTTTCCCAGGAGATGTGTTGAGTGTTTCCATATCTCTACATCACACATGTAGCAGATGAAAGCACACATACATCTAAAACTCTAATACTCCACCTGGGAGGCCCAGTAGATAAGGAGTAAATTATGTTTTCATGGCTACCCATGAATCACATTGTGTTTGTACATCTTTGATCGAGCACCGTCGGTTGTCATTGGCGGAGCAGAAGCTTGGGCTCTGGTAATGGAAATAGGATGAATATCTGGGGGGGAGGCTTAAATGGCCCCTCAGCATCTGATGTAAGGTGACAGGCATCTTCTGGAACAAAGTGTTAGTATATGTGCTTGTGTGGACTTCTGTCTTTGTGTGTGTGTTTTTAAACGTCTGTGTGTGTGTGTGTGTGTGTGCTACTTGTTTCTGACCATGATGTCTCTGAGAAGCCGAGTGAAACAGATGGCCTTATTAAATCATTGATTCAAACCATCGATCTGACACACTGGACTGAATGACAATCCTGTTCATCCATTACAGCAGCTTCTCTCGTGAAGACCCACTGTTACTTTGGAGAGTGTCTGCCACAGACACACTTTTGTTTAAGTGAATGTAGGCCTATGTTTACGGTGTGTGTGTGTTTCCATACACGCATATACACAGTTTTTGTATTTTGTAAGTGCGTATGTATGTGAATTTCCCTCAGATGTATGAAAGAAAACAAAGGAAACATTATGTACTGATAATAATGTCATCGCTCGAGTTAAGGTTTCCTCAGTCTCTGTGGTTGTGTGTGTGTGTGTGAGAGAGAGACAGAGAGAGAGACAAAGAAGAGAGAGAGAGAGAGAGAGAGAGAGAGAGAGAGAGAGAGAGAGAGAGAGAGAGAGAGAAGGACGAGAGGCATAAAGAGCTGAGATGAGGTCAGAGAGTTGATTTGCTCTGTTTTGGAGAACGCTGTGTGTCAGAGTTGCTCGTCTCCATCACTCTCTAGTTTGATTCTGATTTAGCTGGAAATGGAGTCAGATTCAGGAGAGAACCCCCTGCTAAGGGAGAGCTCCCAAGCTGGGACTGAACGGAGACACAACCAGATTGTTGACATCTTGCGTGGTTTACAAGACTGTACACACAACCAAGCTGACAGACACACTGGCTGGGTTTGACCAGCTTGCACATCACAGCTATAGACTTCATCTACACAGTTGTAGTGTTATGTCAACGACAGTAAAAAGAAAATGTGCTCGTGTTGTTCTATAACATTTTTAAATAACATTTATAAATGAAAAGTTAAAGGGTAAGCAACGATTTATTCATGTAACTGTGGAATGGGAACATATTGATTTGTGCCCAAAGCATACAAAATAAAGGGGGGGTACGATTCAATTGAATGATCTGCATCTTAGGATTGCTAGTTGACCGTTGCCCTGCTGGTTGCAGCCCTCTCACTCTGTGGAGTTGTTCGACGATCCTCGTGTTGCTGAGCGTAGCCTCGGGTACTGCCAGGGTCTGGAGTATGTAGGAGATGGGTCTGTATAACTGGCTCTTTCAGTTTCAGCAGGCCAGGGTCCATGTATCTGAGCCAGGATGGCCTTTGGAGCAGCAGCTATGAAACCCTAACCCAGACTGTAGTGACAGCATCTAACATTAGAACCCAAATAGACCTAGATTTCCCACCTAGTCTGGACACATGGTTTAGGATCCAGACCTATACGAAGCCTAGCGGGCCCATGGTTATGTAGCCTGTAGACCGAAGGCTGACCAGGGCGCTGAGACAGAGGAAGGCCCCTAACACGGATGGTCCTCTTACCCGATACTGTACCTAGGGTGAGTTTGGAGAGCTTTAAGTGTTTTGTAAACTGAGCAGCAGTTTGCTGTTGTTCCAGATCTTGAAGAGAGAAATATAGAGCTGTTCAAGTGAACACCCTGTCTACTTTGTATGCTGTGTTTATGTACCATTTGAACATAGCGTTCCACTGCTACTCTGCCCCTCAGATAACCTTCAGTCACAATGGGTATTCACACACTGAGTTATGACAGGGGAGCTATAAGAAGCAGAGGCGCTGTGGTATTTGTCGTGATGAGAGGACAATTAGTGTGGCGAGACAACAGGATCTGTCCTGTGGCGCTCAATTGTGGAGGATGACACTCGACATAGCATCTCCGGTCTATCAATCGGGCTATGTTCTGGTATAGCATACTGTACACAATTGTGTTCTAGACTATTACAACCCCTCTGGAGGGAAGATGTTTGAAGGAAGAAGAAAGTGAGGGAGAGAGAGAGAGAGAGAGAGAGAGAGAGAGAGAGAGAAAGAGAGAGAGAGAGAGAGAGAGAGAGAGAGAGAGAGAGAGAGAGAGAGAGAGAGAGAGAGAGAGAGAGAGAGAGAGAGAGAGAGAGAGAGGGAGGAATACGTTGTAATAATGAACATTGAAAAGAAGGCATTATAGTTAAGTACCAGTTTGAAGGGTCACTGAAATGCCCTGCCATGTGTACACTTTGCTTATTTTATTGTATATAATTGTATATAAATATAAAAAAATAAAATAAAAATAAACTATTTTATTTTATTGTATATTTAATTCTATTCTAATCCCACTTAGTACTGCTAGTTTATGTACCCTTAGTATAGATAGTCCACATATTTAAATTTTAGGTATATGTTTATTGTATGCACCTTCCTGCCAAAGCAAATTCCTTGTCTGTGCAAACTTTCATGGAGAATAAATCCCATTCTGATTCTGATTCTGATTCTTTGATTGTATTACACAGGCAACATTGTAAGGCTTTATGTGCAGCCGGTCCTCCACTGTGCAGCCTCTTTCGTCCTCCATGTAAGGACAGGGCTCCCACTTGACAAGGTAAAACCCTGGAATGGCTGGGAAGTAAAACACCAAAACAGGTAGGCTTCCGACTAACATGTGCTACACACACCACAGTGTATTGTTTTCTAACATTTGTTTGGGTTCTGATGGCCGGCCTGTTGATAGAATTTGGGGATGGGGAATCAAGACATGAACATGGAGCAGTAGTCCATGATGTGCTTCACATGACCCTATCATCTAATGATCATTCTAATGCAGTAGCTCTCTAACTGTGGTGAGATTCCCTACTGCAGAGGGGCGTGGGAGATACGGAGAGAGAGAAGTGTACAGCTATAGACACTTTAAGGTTGGACTTATCCTGGGAGAGGGGGGAAGCTGACATGTTTTGAGAATAGCTGGTGACCCCCAAGTCCCATATCTTCTTAGGCAGGGGGTTACAGTTAAAAGTCTTCATATTTATGCTGCGATGGAATGTCTTCATCTGTGGTAAAGCTGAGACAAAAATGTAGGTCTGTACATTGTATATGTATTCTGTGGTGGAGCTGGGGCAGAATGTATTCTTCTGTGGCCAGGTTTATGAGGAATATACACATCTAAGGCTACAATGTCCTCATTAAACTGTCACTTAAAATATGAAAAATAGACTAAATTGTGGTTACGCAGCATACCACGGAAAGAATCACACAGAGCCTTTTTAATGGAAATCACTTTAGATGCTGAAAACATTCATTTACAACACCGCATGTAGCAGCAAGTTCAGAAAATAAACTTTGACATTATTTATCCGGGTCTTTTCTCTCTGCGACAGAGGAAAAGCTCCCACTGGGAACTCACCCAGACAGTTGAAAATAGAAAAATATAATTTCATGGGGGTGTAAGATTGTCTTGTTTTTTTTCTATTGTGTGTGTGTGTTTGTGTGTGTGTGTGGCGGGGGGGGGGGGGTGAGCACAATGGCATGTATCTGTCTTCATCTATGTGATGATCATACACAATGTGTGTGAACGATGGGCTTGCATGTAAATTATAGGCTGGTGTAGTTACATTTGCATAAAGACACACAATCATGTCTGTTTAAATACTGCTAGATGCTTAATCCACACAGAACAAGGTGATTTAGAGCTGTCATTAAGTATGCTTTATAGTTAACAGTCTAATCTATTTTAGGCTATAACAATAGTTTATAGCAATCAGGGCATGTTCAGTAGCTATGGGCCCATCTGTTCAACTTCCTTCGTCCCTGAATCAATGGCTGTAAATATGGTCGCTTAAGAGCTTCAGCAGGAATAAGTTTGAGATAGAAGAAGCAGGAAATTAGTTCTCCTGTTTTCTACACATAAGCCTAGTTGAGAGGGTGATAATGAGTAATTGTTGCCCTGCTGTGGTTACAAGGACATGCGAGCTGCATCTGTGGATGTAGGCAGAGGGAAACTGGAATATTGCTGACAACAAATACATAGCACAGTATGGGTCGATACTAAAACCATTACAGGGGCAGAGAGGAGTACCAGACAAAATAGTCATGGATTTTTAAAGTGCAAGATGCCGCCTTTTTATTCTTCCTGCAGTGAATGGTTGTTACATCACTTCCTGTGACAGTTTGTATGAGTGACAGAGCAGCCTTGCTCTCCGGACAGATGAACTTTTAGCAGACCAAGTTCTTAGACGAATAAATGGCCTGGACTTTTAGGGAGATATTTGACTGGGAGATGAAGCTAGGACAGAAAGCCTGTGGGATGTGCAATAAACAATCGTCTGTCAGGCCGGCCATTTGTTTCCAGACAGTATGGTAAGGCTGGACTGGGCCTGGGTCTAGCACTGTGTCACCCTCTCTCCTACCAAAGACAATGCTCATCCAGATTATAACAGGGGTCAGATGGCTGACGAGGGGTCAGATGGCTGAGCGGTTAGGGAGTCGGGCTAGTAATCAGAAGGTTGTTGGTTCGATTCCGGCCGTGCAAAATGAAGTTGTGTCCTTGGGCAAGGCACTTCACCCTACTTGCCTCGGGGGGAATGTCCCTGTACTTACTGCAAGTCGCTCTGGATAAGAGCGTCTGCTAAATGTAAATAACACCAGACCTTACCTATGACGGGTGTGTGTGTGTGGGCGGGCATTGGAAAGGATGCAAGGGTTGCCAAGTATTTGAAAGTCTCCCTTGGTTCTGACTGCATGTGTGGATTCCCATGTGGAAGGGTCTGATCAGTATAGGAGAAATATATTCCTACCCTTCAGTCTAATCTCAGATTACAGGCATGGCCGTAACTATTGTCATATTGCAGTGCATGTTTTTGATTGAGTTAGATCTCCCCCATAGATAAACGCCAGGTTGGGTTTGGGAAAAGAGAAGCCCTGAACAGATCCACCAGAGCAGAATGAGGGCAGCATGGTGGAGGTCTGGGAGGGACTTCAGCACCGCCTAGTGGTGATATTTCATGGTAACAGGTACATTTTACACACTGTACACACTGTACACACTGTACACACACACACAATAACAGAGGGCCGGACAGACAGAGAGGTCTGCCCCCTTCCCTTCTGCCCCCTTCCCTTCTGCCCCCTTCCCTTCTGCCCCCTGTGTGTTGTTGTTGCTGTTCCGACTCATTCAACTAAAGAAAGGGGGTAATTAGGATCATTCATGGGTCTGGGGTATCTGTGTTTAGCTCAAGTGTAAGTTTATGAAATCAGCATTGTCAGTAGTTTAGGACTGCACCTGGGACCTGGACAACCTAAATGTATGGAAATCTCTGGATCATTCACAGATAAATGAATAACCTCCAGCTGAACCTCGCCAAAACAGAACTTCTCATCATCCCGGCTAAACCCTCCATCTCCCACGATCTCTCAATCACCCTGGGATCTGCGACGGTGACCCCTTCATCCTCTGCCAGGAACCTTGGGATTACCATGGACGACGAGCTCTCCCTCACGGCCCACATTGCTGCGGTCTCCCGGTCGTGTAGATTCACCCTCTACAACATCCGGAAGATCAGGAGATTCCTGTCTGAGCACTCCACCCAGCTGCTAGTCCAAGCACTTGTCCTCTCCAAGTTGGACTATTGCAACTCGCTGCTCGCTGGTCTCCCAGCATGTGCAACCCGCCCCCTTCAGAGGATTCAGAACGCAGCGGCCCGCCTGGTCTACAATCTACCCAGACGCTCCCATGTTACCCCGCTCCTCATCTCTCTCCACTGGCTACCTATCTAGCTACCTAGCTACGGTCTTCTTCAGACAACCGCCTGGTGGTCCCACCGCTCAAGACCGCCCGGTCCCAACACAAGCTCTTCTCCTGTCTGGCCCCCCAGTGGTGGAATCAACTCCCCACCTCCATCAGAGACACTGACTGTCTCTCCACCTTCAAGAAAAGGCTCAAGACGCACTTGTTCCGGGAGTACAACGGTACTTAGGAATGGTTCGCTTGACCCGATGTTAGTTTCCTCAAGGATCACAATGACTCTTGCTTAGAGACTTGTTGCTCTTGTGGTTAGTGGTAACTGACTTACATTTTTGTACTCGCTGTGATATATTGTTTTTATTATTGTTGCTTGCTTTTTTCCACAGGTACACTTGCACTTATAGCAGTTCATGTTGTTTAATTGTAACTTGTTTAACTACATGCTCTTATGGTTCTTCCCTTTGGCACTTATTTTGGTTGTTCACAATGTGTGCTTCATGTTTTGGCTACTCGCAATGTTTTGTGGCTATCTCGTTGTTATGATCAGTGACCTATGCACTTTGTAAAGATCTCTCTTGGAAGTTGCTTTGGATAAAAGCGTCTGCTAAATGAATAAATGTAAATGTAATGTAAATGTAACCTCTTATTTATATACAGGGATATTTCACTGAGATCGTAAGCATGAAAAGTGTCCAGTTGTAATTAGCATAGGTAAGGTTGGAATCACACAGAAAAAAAGATTATAAAAAATATATATATATATATAGTTTTTAAGCTCCCTCCATTCTTTCATACTGCTGGATGCAGCAGTTGCGATGGCAGGGAAGCTGTCTGGTCCCTCGCTACAGAAGACCAGAGGGATTTCAAAACCAATTCACAGTCTCGTCCTTCCTCTTGTATTTCATCCTCTCATCCTGCTTGTCGCCGAGTCAAGCTCTTACCTGACAGACCATAACCCCTTGTGCTGTGGCTGTACTGTACCCCCAACTCTTTCTCTCTCTATCTCTCCCTCTCTCTATATATATATATATAGTCAAACTGAGTCAACCTCTGTTTGATACTCCACCTCCCAAACTCTCTATCCCTCCGCCGCCGCCCCTCCCCTTGGTATGTTTCCTCTCTTGTCGCTCAGAGCTGTGTCAGCTGTCTGAAGCCATAGCCATCTCACCACAGGAGAGATACTGAGATAGTCTCTAACTGCAGCTGTAAGCCAACTCACTTAATGCTGACTTGTTAACAGTAATGCAGTAAAAGGTTGTTTTTGTAAGTGCAAATTGACCTTAGTTTATCCCCAACATTGATGTTGTTGTCTTGGGCATTGATTATACTGGATGAGATTACATATATCACATTGGTGATTATTGGTAATGGATGGCACATTTGCATGTTACGTATATATTAAACATTCAACATTAGTCTAAATGTGTTCAAATGTCTTGTGTGGATACATGTGGAAGACAACACTGGTGTAGTGCTTTACCTTATTGTCTAGTGTCAGCCTCTGTCCCTGGACCTGCCTCCTTCCCCTTCACACACAGCCTCTGCCCTAACTTCAACTGGAACGGATCTGGGAGGTAATTTGTTTTTGCCGCAAAAGTAAAATACGACAACAAGTACACACAGAACACATCAATAATAATCACTGAAGCCTTCAGTGTCTAACACTGTGTCTGACACAGTGTCAAACTGTCAAACTGTCTGGGAGTTACTCTGTCCCTCTCTTCTCTGGGAGTCAAACTGGCTGGGTCACCTCACCATACTGTACAACCTTTCATGTGTTTATGATAACGGGTCAAATTCAGGCTAGAACCTCTGTTCTCATAATGCTACTGTACTGGCTTTGTTCTTTCTCCTCTTTACACTTTTTTTCCTTCTCTTTGTTTCATCCCTCCCTCCCTCCCTCCCTTCCTCCCTCCCTCCCTCCCTCCCTCCCTCCCTCCCTCCCTCCCTACCTCCCATTTCTCTCTTCTTCCACATTTCCTTCTCTTCTGTCTCCTTTTTATCTCCTCCCACTGCCTCTGATATTAATGCTCCAGTTGTAATTCCTTTGTCACAGCGACACATACACAGCAGACAATCACACACACACACACACTCTCTCTGTATCAATAATCCAATTCACAACAAGAAATATGTCATGACTTCAAATATGTCAAATTGTATATTTCTGAGCCTCAAATCCAATATCATAAATCAATGAGAGACTGATGCTCATATTAACTTAATCAAGCCGACTTTAAAGGCTGTCAACTTGATTGAGTAAGCTTCTCCATGCTTTCTCACTGAACAGAAGTTCCTGCTTTAAATGGTCGAGTCCTCTCAAGCATGAAATTCAGATGGAGTACTGAACTTGTTTTTTCTCTTTCAATTTCGCCAGCCTAAAACATCAGGGACAGTTTAGAAATTTCTCACCACAAATGTAATACCGTTTTTGACATTTCAATTCTTAAGCTAATATTTTCTCACATGGCTAATGAATGCAGTGTTTTTTTTTATTTGGACATGTTTATTGAATTCTCCAAAAGATGAGGATATGGGAGGCAGAAGTGGAAGTGTGGATGTGCTGTTTCTCGCTGTGGTCCGCAGTTATATAGATATGACATAAAAATGGTGTGGCGTTGTCTTAGAAAAGCAATTCCTCGGGCGTCACAACAATTGCTGTCCTCATTTTTCACATCCGGAGGGCAAAGAGGAGGAATCTGACTGCCTCCCTGCTCAGTCGAACATAAGGAGTCCCCACCTAACTTCAACTTGCTGCAGAGCTGCCTCCCTCCTCTACTCAGAATGGATATATGCACAGCTCTTTGACCCCTTGTGATAGGCATTCTTGTGAAAGTATGTGTGCGAACGTGTGTGAGTCTTTGTGTGTGCGCCTTTGTGAGGGAAAGGATGAGAGACAGACTCTTTGTGTGCAACTGAAGAACACGGACAGACGGACCGAGGTGATGAGAGGCTTTATATGCCTTATGATCAGACTCTTATTATCTTCCCTCTGCACATCATCCACTCTGTCCTCTATATGGTGGGTTGTTTGGCCGCACATAAGAGGTTCAATGACTGCTCAGCATGACGATCAGGCTAGTTAGTTGACAGCTCTGCCTCCTCTGAAGGGCCCACCATAGGCTATAATAAACACATGGCCTAAAATGGAGATGGCACCTATTTGCACAATAACCTTCACGTGAGTGTGTTTATATGTGTGTGCGCATGGACGTGTGGGTGTGGACCCTCTGCCTTGACATTCACTGATTGCTCGAGCACTCCGGCAGGTGTACAAATCATGACTGGGGAAGAAACGATCACTTTGGTATTCATTCTATTTTGTCTAATGGCAGGTGTTTGGGAATGGCGATGGTTTGGGACCCCTACCTGCCTAGAAAATGGGCCCTGCAGCATGCTGGTGTGACTGAAGTAGTAGAGAGATGGAGCTGTGTCCTTCCATGGCCTGCTGTGGGGGAATGATTCAGGTGATGCTGAGGTATCAATGGAAACCTGGCGCAGTGTAAAGTCTATAATTACCGTTCTATTCTGATTTACTGAGGCATGCTGAGGTTCTGCCTCCCTCTCTCTCTCTGTCCCAAATCAAATGGATGTATTTAAAGTCATTTCAACTAGACAAAGTAGACAGCAAGTGCACCATGACTCTTCATTCTTCTTTGAACAGCAGGTTTTCATGAAGTCAGACTGTACGTTCTCTTTTTCACAAGGAAAAATTTCTCTTCACCAAAATGTGTTTAAATGAGACATCGGTTGCTGACGGGTTCACAGTGAATTGACATTTTCCACCTTTCATTCAAGAAACAGTACCGAACGATTACGTCTCGCGCCCTCAGAAAAATGCCCCCAGGCTGAAGCGCGCAAGACTAAGAGAATAAAATGCCGCTTTTGACGGGCTGTCAAACTCCCACACATTTTTTCGTTGAAATTAAGAGTATATTAGAGGCGGAATATGAGAATGAGGCACAGAGCTCCGACGGCGCTATCTTTCAGACGCCGCCTGAGACCGTGCATGTCAACAGATTTAGAGTTATGTTTTGTATTTAGGGAAGGCGATGTGCCATCTGTTTCCTATAATGAATCACTAAAATCACTTACAAAACGTGCCTAATCCCGTTCAGCAAACGATCATTAACGCCCAAAACAACGACCAAAATACATAGGCGATGCAACAGGGACAAACATAAACTGACATTGGACATGAAAAAACATTAACTAATGCATACACGTTTGATTAAATTATTTCCAATAAAATCGTGTACATGACGCTGTCTATAATGTTCTGATTGATAAGACATGCGCCGGGTTCCGATGGGTATCAGAAATAGCCAGTATACCCCCATATCTATTGGTCGTGGTCTCGGCTCCCTATCCAATGCTCTGCTGTTGAGACTGCAGTTCTATTTGGGAAGTTGGCAGCTCGAGGCAAGGGCTTTACTCGTTCTCTGGCAGTTCGACTCTGGAATTATGAGCAGAGCTGTTCAAACCTCTTCTACCTTGATTTGAATTGAATTCCAAGAGAACTGAAAGATCATGGAGATTGGAATCCACATCCTCGTGGCGTTCCTCGTCTCACAGGTAAGAAATAAGATGCGAAATATCTCACATCGTTATTTTCCTCCAACAATGTCTTATTTTAATGATCTTTCCAACGTTCTGCTGCTTATGATTATTGGGACTGTTTGTGCCAGAGTAGAAGATTTACGAATGACGGGTCAGAGTTAAGTTTGCCGACATCAAATAGCTACAACGAATTATGAATTTTAAAAGATGAGCAATTACACCAATGTAACCATTTAAGAGGAACACATACTAATCAAGTTGTCACGAAATAGGCTCCGTGTCCTAACCTACATGCCGCTGCCGTGGCACCTGCTCTCTGTCTGGAGGGAGAGAAGGGAGGGGATAGATTTGAGTTTGGCGATCTGCGATGGTCAGTCAGTTTACGGATGCCGTTCACATTCCTGCGATTACTGAAAGCGGGACAGGGTAATGTGTGGAGCAATGTGCAAATCACGACCGAACTCTTGTCTCCAGTCGCATCTGTATTCCGCTCAGCGACCAAGTTGAGCGTTTCTTTGGCTCCGTTTAGTGGAAGGAGCTGGACGAAGAAAACAAGCGGGCACACCAGAGGATGGACCTTCACCCAAACAGTGGTGACGAACTTGAATGAAAAGGGACGATTTTTTATGTTTCACTTCCTGTTTTACCTTGTCACTGCCTTTCCAGGCTGTATTGTAATCTTTTGAGAGGATTGTCCTTTATAGATCGCCAGACCTGCCTTTAATGTCCCTGAACTGGTAAACTTTGAGCAGCTGTCTGCGTCAATCACACACGTCTATTACCATGCTGAAGGCTGGTTTGTAGCATGTACCTACAGTCAGTTAAACCCAAAATAGGACATGCTACTGAGAAAGAAACGGTATTGAGCCCCCCCCCCCCCCCCCCCCCTCCCCCCCCCCCCCCCCTCCCCCTCTATTGGTCACTGCGAGGCTACCACAGCCTGTCTATTTGCTTACCACCCAACCGGCTCAGTAGGTTACTTAGATGACATTGTAGTGCCATGTTCTAGGACAACCTATTTCTAAACAGACTGGGGCATTATAAAACGGAAGAACACATGTATCGAGCTTGGCTGCCCGCCTTCCAAACTCCCCCGGCTTCTGTGTGCGCCCGATCTCTTATTGGCGCGTGATGGAAGCAGCGGCAGGTGCAGAATTAATGCCGTGTGGTTCCTCATTTGAATCCGTTTATCGCTCAATATTTCATTTTTTGGGGGTGATAGTCGGCCAACTTAAAATATTCAGATGAAATATCAATGTTTTAATGTTGAACTTTTGAAAAATGTGTTTCACCTGTCACCAATCAGACATGCAGACACACCTGCCGTAGGCTACCTATTTAAGCAGTTAATACACGCACACTGATACACGCACATTACTGCTGAGACCACAAACAATAAACATGTTTCTTTACTGATCTCATTTAGAGAATTCCATTCAGTTGACCTCCAGTGTTAATCCATCCTGTTGACTGTATGTCTCCTTTTATATACTTTTGCCAACATTCCTAGCTGAACAAGCAGAAAGTAACACCAGCATCAAAGCCTGTAAATAATGAACAGGACAAAGTATTTCTAACTGCCCAAGACCTGTAAATGAGGTAGAACTAAGTACAAGCTAATTTGAATGTCAGTCTATTGTGTGTTTTAAATACTACTGTAGACATCTGAGTTAGTGAGTGTGTGTATGTTTTTGTCACATATTTACCCACTTAAGTTAAATAATGAGTGTGTATGTACAGCATTATGTGTGTGGTCAATGTTGCACATCACTGTTAAATAGTGTGTATGTGTGTGTTTCCGATGGGTCTGGCTGACTGCATCGTGTCAGTGTTGGGGCTTTTCCAGGCTTAGTGTTCTACTCCCCGAGGAATAACACACTGTCCCTCGAGTCTCCTGTCTCCACCTCCTCCTTTGCCTACCTTTGCTTCACCCCTGACCACCCTGTTCGTCCTGCCCCCTCACCCCCAGGCATCCCGCCCCCCTACCACTGCCCCATCGGCCACAGGCATCCTATTTCACCCTGTCACTTTCGAGACAATGTCCTGCAGGCTTGCCATGTACGTTCTTTAGAAGACGGAGACAGTTCACGATAGAGGTAAACATGTTATTTCAATAGGATTCACGGCTGGAAGCTGCAGTACAACAACTGTAACAACATCGCATTTCAGTACCCCCCCCCCCCCCCCGCCCTAATCCAGTTCCTATCCAGTGAATTCCCAACCAGTTCTCGGTGTATTGCTGTGCAGGCTGCGTGTGATCAAGTGAGCTGCTCTTATTTATAGCAGCGCAGGTAGGAAGCCAAGTTCTCCAGAATAAGCTGCTGAACCCCCCTCTCCGTCTCCGCCCAGCCCGCCAGCCCCCCAGCCCGGCCATAAATCCCAGTTTTCCAAATGAAAAGGTAAGCAGCCGAGAGTCTCAGTGATGATTCAGAATAAGCACAGTACAGCCGTGAGGTGCAGATGCTCATATTTCTCTTTCTCTGTTTCTTTCTTGCGTCTATCTCTCTCTATTCCCTCTTTCCTTCTCTCCCTCTTTCTGGTTCTCTGCTTCCTCCCTCCCTCCTCCTCTCTGAAGCGGTGGTGAGGGAATTGGAGTCGGTGGTTTCATTTTATTTTATATTTTATTCACTTATCTATTTCCTCAATGGGCTCAGCACAGTGCAGGTGGGTTTAAAGGATGAGAAGGAGAGAGATGAATGGAGAAAATGATGTGCATCCTTCTATCTCTCCTCCCTGTCTTTCTTCCGGGCGGAGGGTATCCTGAATACCCAGTGTTCAGCTGCTGCAGGGTCACTGCAACTTCCAGCTGATACATTTGTGGCACTGGCCGTTTTTGTGAGCGCTGGCCAACAGACTGTTAAAGTCCCCTTAAGCCTGCGGCCGTCTGGGAGGGAGGACCAGTGCAGGCTGCCCCCCCCACCCCCTCCGTGGCTTCATTCTAGCTCTCAGTCTACTGATCCAGAAGTATATCAGAATCAGAAGGCTGAACACAGTCCATGTCTGCTTGTCAACTAAGTTTATCACCGCAGCAACAGGTGCAGGGACTGGACTTAAGCATGCTTTCTCTCTCTGTCTCTCTCTGTCTCTCTTTGTCTCTCTCTCTTTTTCTCTCTCTCTCTCTCTCTCTCTCTCTCTCTCTCTCTCTCTCTCTCTCTCTCTCTCTCTCTCTCTGTATATATATATAGTATTGTGCTCTGTGTGTGCTGTGTATAGTGTAACATCAACACGTAAAGTGGGTTGAAACTCAACTCGCTCTCTCTCTTTCTTTCTCTCTCTCTCTTTCTTACACACATATACGCAGTAATGTTACTGCTAAAAATAAACCGATTTTCACGCCCGCACTGACACAGTGATGTTACTGCTAAAAATAAAGACATGCAGACCTTTCTCATGTTGACACACACACACATATTTTACAGACAGTGAAAATAGGAAATAGGAAGTTTGAAAAGTTAAGTAATCTGTCAATATGTGTGTCTGTGAGCGTGCATGTGTGTGTGTGTGTATTTATAGCACAGGCTTTGTATAGAGGGTTAGCTAATGATGGTTGGAGCAGGAGCACAATAAGGCCAACCAGCATCTCCTAATGATGATACTAACAAGTTCTGCCAGTCATTACAGCTGTTGGCTATCCTTCTATCTCCTCCTTTCTCTCCCCCTCCCCTCTCCGTCTCTCTCATCTGTTTCACTTGTGTTTGGGGCTTCGCACATCACCCGAGGTCAGCCGTGTGGTGTGGAATGGGTCTGATGCTCCTGCTAATTACCGAAACACGCACGCAAACACACACACACACACTCAAATCCTTTGAAACTCCCTACAGAGGTTGATGTATATGGTGAGGCCAGAGCAGAGCACACTCCAGGCTGATGTCAGTGTGTTCAGGGTTTTGTCTACAGCATTGCTCATTCAGGCCGTTCTTTGCCGGCAGGAATTCCACAGTTCCAAAGGGCTCCTAGCTACACATTTGGAGAGTTGGTATTGACAGTAGTCAATAGTAGCAGTAAAAGCTTCCTATAAATGAAGCAGACAAACATGTAGTCCCACACACACATCAACACACTCAGACATGCCGACTCACACGCATAAACCCTTACTCTCAATCAGTGATAGTTTCTGTGGAGCTAGGATCTTGCATGTGCTCTCGTTCCGCTGGAGATTGCCAGTAATGGACTAGAAGGTCAGATGAAGTCTTAAGTCTGGGCAGCTGGTTGCTGACCTTGTGCGGAGTGAACCGTCCACACTCTCTCTGCTGCCTGTCGAGTCACAGAGTATCATTACAGTAGAACTGTGAGTTTGTGTGTGTGTGTGTGCGACTCATATAAAAGAAGATATAAATCGCAGTGCGTTTGACTTCTGTACCATGTTGTAGTTTCGTTTGTTTGCTCTCCATCATCCTTCCATCCTCAATCATCCCTCAATCATCCCTCAATCATCCCTCCATAATGGAGATAAATGCTGGAGGACGAGAAACAAAGCCCTGAAATCTTGTTCTCTACCTGTGTGTGTGGATGGGTGTCTGGAGGGGTGTGTGTGTGTGGATGGATGTGTGTGTGGAGGGCTGTGGGTGCGTGGATGGCTGTGTGTGTGGAGGGGTGTGTGGATGGGTGTGTGTGTGTGTGGATGGGTGTGTGTGTGTGTGTGTGTGTGTGGAGGGCTGTGTGACGGTATGTCTGTGAACGCTCAGTCTACCTATCCATTGTACAAACAAACGACTCCCGAAGACTGAGCAGCACATTGACGCACTGCTCATGCCAGTCTTTCTCAGCTGCTCTCTCTCTCTCTCTCTCTCTCTCTCTCTCTCTCTCTCTCTCTCTCTCTCTCTCTCTCTCTCTCTCTCTCTCTCGCTTGTGTCTATATTCTTTTTTCTCTCTCTTTTCTCCGTGTTTTCTCTCACTTTCTGTGTCTCTCTTTCTGTCTGTCTCTCTTTTTCACTGTCCTAGCCTCTCATTCTTCCCTCCCTCCCTCTTTCTGCCTCTGTCCTCCACTTGTTGACTCTCTCACTCGCGTCTCACACATCCCAAATACTTATTTATGAGCCCTCATACTTGTGTGTTTGCCTGTCTCCTATTCAGACTCAAAACAAGACACACACACACCCCTGTGTGGGTGTATAGTGAGTGTATGACAGTGCCAGTGCTCATTATAATCCAGTGTTTTCAAGACTCTGCTCTTATAGCAGGGTGTGAATAAGTCTTCTGTTGATAATGATGCTGTGTGTTTAATGCAAGCATGGCCAGCAGGGCTAGTGCCTGAGAATATGTAACCGTGTGTGTTTGTGTGCGCTTGGGTGTGAGTGCTTGTGCATTCGTGCGAGGGCACTTGTGTGTGCGTGGGTTTCATGAATTCATCCCGTCGGTTTAGAGAGACCAGTCCCGCTCTCTCTGTGTGCAATAAGAGTAATTGTGGAGCAGATGGCCGTGTAGAGGAAGTGAACAGTGCTGTCTCTCCAGCTTGAGAGAGCAGGACCAGACCAGACGAGCCCATGACAGACACTCCATGATGCATTAGAATATGAGCTGCTTACACTGCGGTATCCCCCCACACGTTTGGCCGCGACTGGAATACTGATAAGACATGTGGGGCGGACTATCGTGGCTAACAAGGAGAGGTGAGGTGTGTGTGCCTGGGAGTGCCCGGTGTGGGGGGTGACAGATGACAGTTGGAGATATAAGTGGGAGGCAGAGATCTGCATCGCTGTGATGGATGACGAAAGCTGTTTTGGGAGGGCCATCGGACACACACGCGCCCTACACACACACACACACGCACACACACACACACTCTCCTGCTGACCGCTGCACTTTTACCAGCAACATCTTCACAGTTTCTGACCCCTTTAAAGATGATTTATCCATTTTTAACACGTTCTGCGACGAGCAGTTGCACATTGTGTGTTGCTCTCCTCTCAGTTTTTTTTTTAAAGTTCGGGCAACAATGAGCTTCATCTCCATGGAAACTATATACAAGCACACATAGTTTGTTTATTATGTGGAGAGAGTGAGTGAAATATATAGAGAGAGAACAGACACAGAGACTTCCAGAGAGAGACAGATGGAGGGTGCGTACAATATCAGCACTGGCACTGAGACTGTGATCTTCACCAGATCACTGGGTTGTGTCACAGTAGCAGCAGCAACCCATCTCTTCTCCCCTCTCCTATGTGACAGGCGCAGTACCACCTACAGGGACCTAGATGGCGATATGGGGCCAGACATTCTATTGGGGAAACGCAATGACAATTCTTAGATCTACCTATATTATTGCTGGTGTGTGTGTATTTGTGTGTGTGTGCGTGTGTTTTCCGAGGTGCCCAGCCAAGGCAGATTGGAGATTTAAACCCATGAACTTAGCTTTCAGTAAACCGACACCGATTGGACGACTAGCAGGCAGCACACAAAGCCTCATATTGGTGGCCAAGCAGGTCGCTTTAAGGCAATTAGAACAGCTCTCGCTTTTTATTGCTTTTGATGTCAAAGAAGGGAGGAATAAGTAGCTTGAGCTTCTCACTGCTTCTGACTGAAAGGGACAGAGGTTCAATTAGGTGCCTTTAGATGCAATTAATGTCCCACTGTCAAGGGTTTATCCGCCAATAGTGTTGCCGGGTACTAGATTATGGGCGTCTCGGAAGACCGAGAGAGGAGGTACAGTAGACAGAGTGGAAAAGAGAGGGAGGTAAAGTAGAGCCTGCCGAAGAGAAAGAGCGGGAGAGAGGAGAGGAAGTGACGGTACATGAAGCCAAGGGAGGGGGGGGACAGCAGAGGAGAGGACAGGAGAGGAGGAGATGGACCGCGGTGTTACAGCTGGGGCTCGGTCTGTGTTCTCACCAGGTGACAGAGGGCAGAGCCCATCGAGACCAGCACGGCATCTGGCTGTGTTCAAACTTCAGTCACACACACACACACACACACACAAACACACACTCCGTGTGGTAGGGGTGTCTAAGAAGGGGAGGGCTCTGTGTAACCAGCAGGCTGGGGGGGTTTCTTTAGGGTTGCATGTCCCTGCTGTCATATTTCCCCCCCATCCCGGCATGCACCAATAGACACAATTTTCCGCTGCACTGGACCCACATGGACCGTCGGGCTGGTTTGTTATGCCGCAGAGTCTGATACGGAATCTCAACCACACACACATACACACACACGTGCACAAACCCAGAGAGCCTCACACACACATTCACTCTTGCAGAACCACATGCACACACACCATGTGCACACACCCATGTGGACTCACGCACATGCACACACACACTCATGCGTGCAGAAACACACGTGCGCACACACACACACACACACACAGACAGTACACCCACACACGCCGACCATCACAAAGACAAACCGCCAAACTCTATCCATATGTGTGAGTGTTGACATTGTGTTGACGTGAGGTAGACAGGGAGCGCCAGCGGGCCCGGTTCTCCACTGACACTCAGCCTATTGTGAGGGCTGAAAGGAGGCCGGATGGTTCTCGGCAGCTAAGCTAATGGAAGGAGAAAGGAAGGTGTCGCTGTGGAGGAGAGATCCTCTTCTTCCTGCCTCTCGTCATCCTCCACTTCTCATCCCTTTAGGTCTGTGGAAGCCAAACAAGCCTGTTTTGGGGGCTAACAGACACACACACACACAACTCATACTGTTTGTGTCTGTGGGTGCGTGTCTGTGGCTATGTGGGTGTACTGTAGGCGTGTGTGTGTTAAGGTGTGTATGATTGTATGAGTGTATTTGTGCGTGTGTGTATGCATGCGTGTGAGAAGGAGAGATCCTGTAGGAGGAGTAGATGGAGAGATATGTCTGGCAGGTGCTATATGGAAAATGCTGTGCTGTCTTTTCAGTGTCTTCTCTCCCGGGTGTCCAGATATAGAGGCTGCCTGGTAACCGTGGCAGCAGAAGTCTGCTGCCTGCGGCCTGTGTCGTTGCCTCAGCGGTTCTAGAACTAGGCACACGCTCATTAAAACTCTACTGTCCCTGAACTCACTGTGGGGAGACTCTGCCATTAACATGCTCTGGCCTGTGATTTATTATGTGGCGGCTGCTGCTTTGGTGGCTCATTCACACACATACACACACACATGCTTACTGTGTACATATTTTATAGGAACCTTTATTTTGAATGTGTGTTTAATACATTGACGATGTTTAATACAACGACGGTCCTCAAGTACATTCTGAGCATGTGTTTTCTGTGTGTTATCATCATCATCATCATCAACCTTCAGTCAGCATCCCTTTTCTGCAAACACCACTTACGCAGGCGAGTGAAGAGGCTGGCGATAAGAAGGCTTGATGAATCCCGTCCTCGCAAAGCGAGGCCACGTGGACTCGATGAGGGGAAAGCACGCCGACGCCATTCTTTTCCGACGCAGTCAGCCTCCAAACGCACACACGGTCGGGCCCGATGACACGATCACAGAGGGCGTGTTCTATCCTGCCCCCTCGGCTCGTGGTTGGACTGAGGCGCTCGGGCGTCTTGGCTGTAGAGGACGGCGTGAAGAGACGGTCTCGAGTTCGCCGCTCCTCCAGTCTGCAGCCTCAATGGCTCTCACCGTAACTCCGACATTTCTCAACGATGCATGAAGGATATTCATGTTGCCGAGTCACAATGAGAAGATTGAAGGGGGCATCCCCGGAGGGTCACTGATCCAGGACAGACACACGCTTTATCTACATGATGTTGAGACAGGATGCACATCCTGCAGATATAGGTCTAGTCTGGTGTCTATGTTTCTGCTTTAAGGCGCTGCTCTCCCAACACACCTCAGGGCATGCTGGGAGAACACTAATGAGTCTGTGTGTGTGTGGGTGTGTGTGTGTGGGTGTGACTGACTGCTCTGTCTCAGTACTTTACGCTCCTGTTTCGCCCGCGAGACAAAAATGCTGCCTCCCCCTTCCTCAGTTACGACGCACTAAATTCTAAAAAATATATTTTTTAGACGCTACACATGTTATACATCGTTGGAAAGCTACGATTCTTGTGCTTCCATTGAAATAAACCAATTCAAGATCAAGTCGCAATAGCAAGCAAAGTCAACGTCTTTTTCCGGTGAACATTCCTTCAACAATGCCAAAGAAAAAAGTTGTACTCACCCTAAGTTGTTCAAATAGGTCCAGGTGTGCAAATCATGCCATCAAAACTTGATCTGCGTAAGTCCCAAGGGTTCAAAGTATCTAACCATGTAAAGTAATTCGTCCAAATACAATGTTTTACGTTCATGAATAGCCATTATCCTTTGTTTCATTATGCAAGTTAGCCGACGGAAGAAACAACTTGTTCACATAAAAGTGTTATTTTCTCCGATTTATCAACGGAGTATTTACAAAATGAAGGTCTCAAAATGTCCGTTGAACCCTCCCCTTTTGATTGACACCTTGTTCGACCCAATAGGAGCTTCCATGCCCCGTTGACAGCCCTCTAAAGCCAACTAGGTCTGTGCGTCCTGCCCCCCCCCCGCCCCCCCCCCCCCCACACTCGTTCTAAACAAATTTCTCGAACTGGCTTCGACTGGCTCTGAAATTAGCTCGTTAGCCTTGTAGCTGACAGCTAGCTGAAAATGCCAATACCTCATTTGTATGCGTCTGTGGAGCCTTCAAAATAACAGTCGATTGCGCAATATGGTTGACAGAATCAGTGTTCTTTGTGCGCCAATCCTTGGAATCAGATAAAGCACTCCAATGTGTTCATGCTTCAGTTTTTGTGTTTCAGTATTACTAATTAGGGATTTAGCTATTATATATGATATTTCTAAGTACCAGAGATGGGCCAGAGATAACAATTATGAAAAATAATACCTTTTTATTTGACCTTGACCTTGGTTACAAAGGGTCATTTTGGAGTCTCCAAAAGACCCTTTTAGAAAATTCCTGGATGTACTCTTATAAAAACATGTGTCAAATATGAATATATTGTGGTATTATGTTTGACTTTTGATTTGAATTGGGTAAGGCTTCAACCTGTGGTCCAATTTAGTCTTCCAGATAATACCTACCACCTCTAGGCCTCTTCAGGCCTCTGTTTTCAAAACAAAATCTAGGCGGAAATAGAAATTTTCACTTTCCTTGTGTTCAAGCTTCTATTACTCAACACTAGAAGGACTGACAGGGGTCCTGACAACAGGGGACATAACTTCAGAGTGTCAGCTTTCAAAAGAGATCATTTACATGCATGTACTCCAAATGGTTCAAGAACAGCTTCCAATTTACTTTGGGTATGCTGTTTAGGCGTTTTCAGGCAAATTTAACAGGAACATGAAAAGGTTAATTCTCAGTACAGAGAGGTCAGTCAAAGGCCAATAGCTCCGCATCAAACAGCTACTGTATTCCTTTTACGATTCATTTACTGTTCATTGTACTCCACATTCTACTCTACTGTACTCCAGTTTGCACTACTCTGCTGTTTTCCAGTCCACGCAACTCTCCTCTGTTCTGCTCTACTCGACTCTACTGTACTCAATTATACTCTACTCTACTCCATTCCACTCTACTGTACTCTGTCTGACAGTTAAGATGACAGAATAATGATATTAGAGCCTGCAGTTACAGCTGCTTTTCAGTTACATTCGGCCTGAACTTAACCTCCAAACTTCTCCCTCTAAAAGGCCAAAGACCTCCTGGCCATCGTCCCTCTCAGTCCCACTCCATCCCTCTCCACCACGCTCTCTCGTTCTCTCTGTCTGTCTGTCTGTCTCGGTCGCTTTCTCCATCAACCCCATCTCTCTCTCTTTCCTCCATCACTCTCTCTCTCTCTCGCTCTCATAGAGCGGAGGGGAAGAACAGGAAGGGGAGGAGGAGCGGGCAGAGGAAGTGGGGGAATAAGGGGAGGAGGAGCTGTGCAAGGAGGAGTAAGAGGCATGAGAAGAGGAGGATGATAATGAGGATGAGGAAGGGGAGGAGGAGTGGGAGAAGGAAGGGGGGATGAGGAGTAGGCTGACTTAGTGTGAAATAGCTTCTGACAGTCTAATTTCTCACGTGCAGATTTACCCAGCATTTCCCAGTGGTGGGTGGTGGAGGCACCACTCCAGGAGGCATGAATATTTATCATCTGAGTGTGTGCTCCGACTGTTAAACAGGATGGTCCTGGCCTTTCTCTCTCACCTTCTCCCTTTCTCTCTCTATTACACCCACTCTATCCCTCTCTCTCTCTCTCTCTCTCTCTCTCTCTCTCTCTCTCTCTCTCTTTCTCGCTCACTGTGTCCACCACCCTTAGGACACATACATTTCTGAGGCAAGGCTAGGACATGGATCTAGCTCTTCACTCCAGTTCTTGACACAGTCCTGCATACATACACACACACACACACACACCAAACTCTCCTTGGAATTCAGGTTCGATGATCCAAATAAGCATTACCCAGAATGCAGCAGGAGGTTCAAACAGCAGCGTGGATTCATGAGCTTGAGGCCTACGCTGGAGGCCTACGCAGGATGTGAAGATCCGGCCTCATTAGCCTGATGGCTCCCCTGGCATGACTTTTTATAGCCTGTCTTGACATCAATCTCTGGGACAAAAAGACGATATTTTGCCACCCCAACAATGACTTATCATGTGTTAGAAGCCAAATAAAGCCATTTAACACAGGGGTGGGGATGTAAGAGGAATGAAACAGCCATATATTAGCAGAGAAAGACGTCTCAGAAGATCCTGATGTGTAACTTACCGTAACTCCACACCTCCTGTTGATGAGCGTTAACGCTCCTGGGACTTTGATGTGGCACCCACATCATTTCAGCTCTCTCCGTCTCTCTCTGCCTATCTCTCTGCCTATCCATCCATCCATCTAGATTTCTCTCTTTCTCTATCCCCCTCTCACTTTTTCTCTCTGTCCACTAACTTTTGGGGTGTTCTTTGAGATAAACAACACCTGAGCTGTCGCAGAGCTAAAGTAAAGTCAATGTGGCAGGAAATTAGAAACTCTCTTTAAACTGACTTTGAAGACATTAAAGAGACAGTTTAAGTGTGTGTGCGTATGATTGTGCCTGTGTGTTTGAGGGAATCTGTGTGTGTATTTGTCTGTGCTTAATTTTTTTTTGGTGGAGTGGCAAGAGTGTGAATGGTTTCAGGCAATCTCTTTTATCGTGCAGGATCTCTCCTTGGTGAAGAGATTGCTCTTTGTAGCTGTGATTGGAGAGAATTAAGCTCTGCCTTTGGTGGCTAGCAACAGCGTCCAACTGGGAAACAGGTTGAGCCCTTTCTGAAAGTGTGTGTGTGTGGGTGTGTGCTTGTGTGTGTGTGTGTGTGTGTGTGTGTGTTCATATATATGTGCAGTGATCAGTGATTGATTTGCTGCTGTGTGAAGCGCTCTGTAGCTGGCGGGCAGATAGAGAGGAGCTTAAGCAGTCACTACAGGCAGAGACACATCAATCAGAGCCCAGTAAAAACCCCATCCTTGTGGCCTTCCAGTACCTCCATATAATTACATAGTCACCCACCTGAACACATTATCCCACTGTATCTAAACCACAATCAAGTATTTCTGATTCTGATACATACATTTCTAGATTGGGTTTCTCTCGGCACCTGTTACCGTAATACCACAATACACTTATCATGTAACCATGGTTATTAATTCCATTACCCCCTGTCAGCCTGTGGTAAGAGTGATTAAGGAGGTATTCAGTATTACAGTAATGGCTGTGATGGAAGTAGAATTGACTGGATCACTTACATGAATCCCTTGTCTTTCTCTCTCGTCTTCTCACCCTCTTTATCTCTTTCTCTCTTCCTCTTTCCCTCATTGTCTCTCCCTCTCTCTCTCTCTCTCTCTCTCTCTCTCTCTCTCTCTCTCTCTCTCTCTCTCTCTCTCTCTCTCTCTCTCTCTCTCTCTCTCTCTCTGTATCTGACACAGACTTACGGCCGCTGCTGTATCTAACCAACAGAGTCCTCAGAGAAAGAGAGCCTAGGAGACTACTAGGGTTTCACTGCAGTATAATGGTGACATAGAGAACAGTCCTTTTACAGTTTGAAGGCAAAGATGGCGACAGTGTGTTGTCTGTTGATATTCGGTCTTCTTGTTCTCTGGTGACAACATTGACGGTCTATCACAGGCCTGCCACAGGGCATAACAAATAATCCTTGTTTTACTACCAGACTCTGGGACTGACTGCAAACACACTCACATGCAGCAATAGGCATGTACGGCAACTGAGCAACTTGTGCACACACATCCTCACATGCACACTCACACACACACACATACAGTGTCCAAGCGTTGTGGTTTGCAGCAGATAGCCTAGCTTAGCCCTGCGACGTTATGTTATCTTACATTACCACCTCAGTGCTAGCTCAGTGTTCAGTC